>NC_137784.1:67088122-67335637 GCF_963455305.1 Plecotus auritus
TTTACAGCTGCATAGCATTCCATTGTGCAGATGTATCACAGTTTTTTGCTTTTTTAATTTTTGTTTTGTTTTATCTTTTGCATATTATATGTCTATATCTACATATATCTATATTTTTTTATTTTAAACTTTATTGTTGAAACTATTACATGGGCCCTTCTTCCTCCCCCCCATTAACCTCTTCCTGCCTGCTCCCATCCTCCCCACACCATGTCCCAAGCCTTCACCACCCCATTGTCTGTGTCCACATATGTACCATAGTTTTTATCCACATCTGTTGATGGGCACTTAGGCTAGTTCCAATTTTTTTCTATTGCAAATTGTGTTGCTATGAACACAGGGATGCACAAATTCTTTCTGATTGGTGTTTCTAGTTTCTTGGGATACATTCTTAGAAGTGGGATTACTGGGTCAAATGGAAGTTCCACTTTTAATTTTTTGAGGAAACTCCATACTGTTTTCCACAGAGGCTGCACAAGTCTGCATTCCCATCAGCAGTGTGTGAGGGTTCCTTTTTCTCCACATCCTCGCCAACACTTGTCATTTGTTAATTTGTTGATGATAGCCATTCTGACATTTTAATGATGTTGATTCTACCAATCCGTAAGCATGGTTTATTATTCCACTTGTGTGTATCTTCCTCTATCTCTTTTGTCAATGTCCTTTAGTTTTCTGAATACAAGTCTTTAATCTCCTTGGTTAGGTTTATTCCAAAGTAACTTAATTTTTTGTTGTATTGTTAAATGGGATTTCTTATTTAGTTCCTCTTTCTGTGAGTTCATTATTGGTGTAGTAAAATGCCATAGATTTCTGGGTGTTGATTTTGTATCCTGATATGTTGCCAAATTCATATATTAAATCTGGTAGTTTTTTGATGGAGTCTTTAGGGTTTTCTATACACAATTTCATGTCATCTGTGAATAATGACAGTTTTACTTCCTCCTTTGCAATTTGGATTTCTTTTATTTCTTCTTGTCTGATCACTATGGCTAGCACTTCCAGTACTATGTCAAACAGGAGTTGTGGAAGTGGGGATCCCTGTCTTGTTCTTGTTCTTAGGGCACATGGTGTGAGTTTAAACCATTAAGTATGATGTTGGCTATAGGTTTGCCATATAAGGCTTTTATTATGTTGAGGTATGACACCTCTATTCTGAGTTTGCTGAGAGTTTTTATTTAAAAAAAAGGGTGTTGGATTTTGTTGAATGCATTTTCTGCATCAATTGATATGACAATGTAATTTTTGTGTTGCAATCTACTAATGTGCTATAGCACATTTATTGATTTTGGGGTATTATACCAGCCTTAAATCCCCAGAATAAATTCCACTTGGTCATGGTGTATTATCATTTTAATGTATTGCTGGATCCAACTTGCTAAAATTTTGTTGAGGTTTTAAGCATCTATGTCCATCAGGGATAATGGCCTGCAGTTCTTTCTTTGTAGTGTCTTTATCTGGTTTTGGAATTAGGGTAATGCTTGCTTCATAGAAAAAGCTCATAAGTGTTCTTTCCTCTTAAATTTTTTGGAATAGTTTGAGGAGGATAGGTGTTAGTTCTTCCTTGAATGTTTGGTAATTATGTATAGGTACTTGGATTCAGACCCTGTGTAGTTGTCTAGACCAGGGCTTTTGTTTCCTGGAAGTTTATTTAATTACTGCTTCAATTTCCTCAGTAGTTATTCGCCAAATTCAGATTTTCTGATTCTTTCTGATTGAGTTTTGGAAGATTGCATATTTCCAGGAATATGTCCATTTCGTCAAAGTTGTCCAGTTTGTTGGAATAGAGTTGTTCATATTTTTTTACAATACTTTGTATTTCTGTGGGAAATCCTTATTTCTCCTCTTTCATTTCTGATTTTGTTTATTTGGGTCTTCTCTCTTTGCTTCTTGGTGAGTCTGGCTAGAGGTTCATCAGTCTTGTTTATCCTTTCAAAGAACCAGCTCTTGGTTTTGTTGATCTTTTGTATAGATTTTTTGGTCTCTATGTCGTTTATTTCCACTCTGTTCTTTATTATTTTCTTCCTTCTGCTAACTCTGGGCTTTTCTTCCTGCTCTCTTTCTAATTCATTAAGTTGTTGTGTTAGATAACTTATTACAAGTTTTTCTTGTTTTTCGAGATAGGCCTGTAATGCTATGAATGTCCCTTTCAGGATTCTTTTCACTGTATCCCATCGATTTTGGATTGCTGTGTTTTCATTGAAATTTGTTTCCAGAATGTTTTTATTTCTTCTTTGATCTCTTCAGTAAACCCTTCAATGTTTAATAGCATGCTATTTAGGCTCCATGTGTTCTATTTTTTTATTGTTGTTGATTTCTAATTTTATGCCATTGTGATTTTAGAATAGGCTTGATATGATTTCACGCTTCTTGAATTTTTTTATTGGTAGCTATTATTACTTTTTTTTTCCTTTATTGATTAAGGTATTACAAAAGTGTCCTTATCCCCTTATTGTCCCCCCATCCCCCACAATCCTGCCCTCACCCTCACCCCCTGTTGTCTGCATCATTGCTTTGGCTTATATGCATGCATACAAGTCCTTTGGTTAATCTCTCTTCCTTACCCCACCCTCCCCTACCTTCCCTCTGAGGTTTGAGCATCTGATTGATGCTTCTCTGTCTCTGGATATGTTTTTGTTCATCGTTTTATGTTGTTCATTATAATCCTCAAATGAGTGAGATCATGTGATATTTATCTTTCTCTGACTGGCTTATTTCGCTTAGCATAATGCTCTCCAATTCCATCCAAGCTGTTGCAAATGTTACGAATTCCTTCTTTTTTACTGCAGTGTAGTATTCCATTGTGTATATGTACCACAGTTTTTTAAATCCACTCATCTGCTGATGGGCACTTAGGCTGTTTCAATATATTATCTATGGTAAATTGTGCTGCTATGAACATAGGGGTGCATATATACTTTCTGATTGGTGTTTCTAGTTTCTTGAGACACACTGAGTGGCCAGATTATTATGATCTCTGAACACATAATAATCTGGCCACTCAGTGTATATCCTATATAATAAAAGGCTAATATGCAAATTGTCCCCTCTACCAGGAGTTGAACCAGCAGGCAGGCCGGCCAACCGCCCATGTCCCCTCCCCCTGGCCAGGCTGGCTGGACCCCACCCCTGCATGAATTCATGCACCAGGACTCTAATATATATATATATATATATATATATATATATATATATATATATATATATTGAGTGGCCATATTATTATGCTTTCAGAGATCATAATAATCTGGCCACTCAGTGTATATTTCTGGAAGTGGGACAGCATACACAAAAATAAACTCAAAATGGATAAAGGACTTAAACATAAGACAGGAAACCATAAAAATATTAGAGGAATACACAGGCAGCAAAATCTCAGACATATGCCGAAGCAATATCTTCACTGATACAGCTCCTAGGGCAATGGAAACTAAAGAGAAAATAAACAAATGAGACTACATCAAAATTAAAAGCTTCTGTACAGCAAAAGAAACCATCCACAAAACAACAAGAAAGCCCACTGCATGGGAGAACATATTTGCCAATGTTATCACCGATAAGGATTTAATCTCCAACCTTTACAGGGAACTCATACAATTTAACAAAAGGAAGATAAACAACCCAATGAAAAAAATGGGCAATGGACCTAAATAGATACTTTTGGAAGAGGAAATAAGGAAGGCCAAGAGACATATGAAAACATGCTCAAAGTGACTAATCATCCGAGATATGCAAATGAAAACAACAATGCGGTACCACCTCACACCTGTTAGAATGGCAATCATCAACAAACAACAAATGACAAGTGTTGGCGAGGATGCTGAGAAAAAGAAACCCTCATGCACTGCTGGTGGGAATGCAGAATGGTGCAGCCACTGTGGAGAACAGCATGGAGTTTCTTCAAAAAAACTAATATTTGCAAATTTAAATGTTGTAGTTTATAAGATTTGGTCAAAGATCTAGAAGTGGTAAAGAACTGAAGCATGCATAAATCAAGAAGATATTTTTAAATTCAAAGAGATAGGGTCAAAACATACTATGCATTGAAGGAGCAGCAATTAATACATTGGTCGGCTTGTATGAGCAAGGGCAGACAGAGGAAAACAAAATTAGTAACTAACTTGAGGCTGCCACATAAAGGTGTATTGTAGGTGAGGTTATACCCAATGAGATGTGACTTGTAAGAAGATAATGTACAATGAATTAATATTATAATTAAGTTCTGTATTGTACTATGATATATTTCTTTATGGAATTTACTAGAGGCCCGGTGCATGAAATTCGTGCACGGGGGGGGTGTGTCCCTCAGCCCAGCCTGCACCCTCTCCAATCTGGGACTTCTCGAGGGATGTCCGACTGCCTAAAGGGGCAGTCAGACATCCCTCTCACAATCCAGGACTGCTGGCTCCCAATTGCTCACCTGCCTGCTGACTGATTGCCCCTAACTGCTTCTGCCTGCCAGCCTGATCAACCCCTAACCACTCCCCTGCCAGCCTGTTTGACCCTAACTGCTCTCCCCTGCAGGCCTGGTCACCCCCAACTACCCTCCCTTGCAGGCCTGGTCACCCCTAACTGCCCTCCCTGCAGGCCTGGTCACCTTTAACTGCCCTCCCCTGCAGGCCTGGTCACCCCCAACTACCCTCTCTTGCAGGCCTGGTCCCTTCCAACTGCCCTACCCTGCTGGCCATCTTGTGGTGGCCATCTTGTCTCCACATGGGGGCAGTATCTTTGACCACATGGGGGCAGCCATCTTGTGTGTTGGAGTGATGGTCAATCTGCATATTACTCTTTTATTAGATAGGATAGAGGCCTGGTGCATGGGTGGGGGCCAGCTGGTTTGCCCTGAAGGGTGTCTCAGATCAGGGTGGGGGTTCCCTTGGGGCGTGGCGCTGCCTGGGCGAGGGGCCTGTGGTGGTTTGCAGGCCAGCCACACCCCCTGGTGACCCAAGCGGAGGCCCTGGTATCTGGGGTTTATTTATCTTCTACAATTGAAACTTTGTAGCCTGGAGCGGAGCCAAGCCTTCTGCTTGCTCCGTGGCGGCAGCCATTTCTGTTGGAATTTATGTATCTTCTATCATTGAAACTTTGTAGCCTTAAGCGAGGCCTGAGCTGGCCAGGATGTGCGGAAAGCTTGGCTTCCTCCATCGCCATGGGCAACCCTAGCCTCCTGCTCTTTCCAGCTCCGTGGCTGCCGCCATTTCTGTTTGGATTTATGTATCTTCTATCATTGAAACTTTGTAGCCTTGAGTGGAGGCCTAGGCCGGCAAGGGCAGGCAGAAAGCTTGGCTTCCTCCATTGCCGGGGAAACCCAAGCCTCCCTCCTGCTCTCTGTGGCCGTAGCCATCTTGGTTGGGTTTATTTGCATATTTGCTCCTGATTGGCTGGTGGGTGTGGCTTGTGGGTGTAGCGGAGTGATGGTTAATTTGCATATTGCTCTTGTATTAGATAGGATATTCTTTGAAACCCCTATTTGACATATTTTTTATTTACTAGAGGCTCAGTGCATGAATTTGTGCACTGGTGGGGTCCCTCAGCCTGGCCTGTGGGATAGGGCTTAAACTGGCTCTCCAACATCCCTGAGGGGTCCAGGATTACAAGAGGGCACAGGCCAGGCTGAGGAACCCCACCGGTGCATGATTGGGACCAGGGAGGGATGCAGGAGGTTGGCTCCAGGGTGTGTCCGCCCCGTTTCGCTCAGTCCCAATCAGCTGGACCCCAGCAGCAAACTCACCTACGGGTCAGAGCATCTGCTCCCTGGTGGTCAGTGC
Organism: Plecotus auritus; assembly: GCF_963455305.1. Taxonomy (NCBI): domain Eukaryota; kingdom Metazoa; phylum Chordata; class Mammalia; order Chiroptera; family Vespertilionidae; genus Plecotus; species Plecotus auritus. The sequence continues at coordinate 67,093,888 of NC_137784.1, forward strand.
ATGTCACAGCGACTGGTCAACCAGTTGACTGTCTGCCCCCTGGTGGTCAGTGCACATCATAGCGAGGAGTTGAGCAACCTTAGCATATAATTAGCATATTACACTTTGGTTGAATGAACAACTGGACACTTAGCATATTAGGCTTTTATTATATAGGATGTTACACTCAGTGTAAAGTATGCAGTTTAATAAATAACAGTTGATAAAATATTTAATAAATATTTAATAAATAACAGTTGATAAAACATTCTCAATATTGTTTTTATATATGCATAGAATGAATATGCGTTTATTTTATTTATTTTTATTTTATTGATTTGAGAGAAGGAAGGAAAGAAAGAAAGAGAGAGAGAGAGAGAGAGAGAACATTGATGTGAGAGGGACACATTAATCTGTTGCCTCCTACTCATTTCCAGAGCAGGGATAGAACCTGAAACCTCCATATGTGCCCTGACTAGGAATCCCTGCCACCATTTGATGCACCAGATGACAATACTCCATCCAACCAACTGAGCTGAATGGGCTGAATGTGCATTTATTTAAAATAAATTTCCATTGAGTCTAATAAATAAAATTATTTGCTCTTTTCTCAATATATTTGATGGGAAAGTAATAATATAGTGAAGAAAATTTTTTGGTTTATGAAATCTTGCTTTCTCAAAAATATAGATAATTCATCTTTACTTTTTCCCCTCCCATTTTAACTAGTCCTTAATGATTGCTTACTATAAAATCTGCTATGCAATAAACTGAAGTGATTTTAATCTGGATTCTGAAGTTTAAAAAATAGAGACATAATAGAGATGTAATTATGATGTTGGTGTTTTGTTGAGGCTTTTGTTATTTTTACTATAATGTCATAATATGCCAATATTTCCTAATGCACAAATGCAAAAATAACCAGTGTTAGTTTTTTTCCAATTTGTAAATTAACTCTAATTTAAAAATTCCATTTTTATATTTGCTAGTTATTCTTCTTCCTTTGGTCAAGGTAAATTTGCTCTAATTATACTAATAATTGGAGTTGGTCAGGATAGGAGTGCAGTTTTATAGGTCACATCTATTTTTTTTTCTTCAGTTTTCCTAGTCATATTTCAGACAGCTAACAGCTTTCTTTTCTCACCAAATATATTATATTTCTATTATTACTTATTTGGATTCCTCTCTATTCCTCTGATTACTCTTTGTTTCAGGTTTTTAGCCAAGTGATGCAGATTGTAGACTAATTTGGTTCAAAACATTTTCTTAGGGCATCACTTGAGATCCCTCGAGGAAACCCTTGGAAAATTATAAATGTCATTATTGTATAAAGAGCTTTAATATAATCATAATACATATTCTGTAGTTTTTTTAAAAAAGAAATTAGATTTACCAATACCTTAGTTCAACATTTTTTTAAACTATAAAAATCATCTTAGCTCTGTTTATTACTGGCTTATTGATATCAACTTAGGAAATGTAGATATGTATGTTTAGCAAACAATATTAATGAATGTTTTTTAAATGGTTAATTATTAAGTTCTTTTTTGCTGCAAACTAATTTTAATTAATAGATTAAATAGTTTAACTTCATGATTCTTTTTATTTATTTAATATTGAATTTACACTTGCAAAACAATTTCTCATAGTAGCAATGAGGGCCTCTATTTGGCCATGTTTGTGTTGCCAATAATTCAATATAAGCAGCAACTTTGAAAAATTCAGAGGACTTTCAAGACAACAACCGCACTGGACAGTTTTCTTTTTTATGTGAAATCTATTACTACTTTGTTTCTACCTAGTATGTGAATTTTGATTGGAGTTGAAAACATTGATTTTCTAAATTTTAACATTTCTTCACCAAATACTCAAGCTGGGAGGAAGTTTCTTCTTGTGCCTTATGATATGAATCTTGACAAATCCATAATTTCAATAATAAAATAGGATTGTTCCCTCTTACTGCTCACACTTGAACCTAATATCCTGATATTAGGAGACAATAGGTGTATAATTCTTTAAATTCCTGACTTCTAATTATTTTGTAAAAGAAAAATAATTCAAAATTGCTGTGGCTACCTGTTCCCTGACAAAGCTTTTCACAAATTTTGTTGCTAGTTAGGAAAGTGAACTATCGTATATAATAAAAGGCTAATATGCAAATTGTCCCCTTGGGAGTTCGACCAACCAGGAGTTCAACCACTCACTATGATGGGTGCTAACCACCAGGGGGCAGCGTGGAATGAAGAAAGGCCCCAGACAGCAGCCAGGGGAAGTCAGGCCCCCGCTGGCAGCTGGCAGCTGGGAGAAGGAAGGCCCCAGCCAGCAGCCGGCAGCTGGAAACTGAGGGAAGGAAGCCCTGATCGGCCCTGATTGCCCGCCAGGCCTAGAGACCCCACCCATGCTCAAATTTTGTGCACGGGGCCTCTAGTAGGAAATAAAATGATAAATTCATAAGTCAATTCTCTATTTATATAATTGGTATAATTTTTAGTCTGAATGATAGCAAGCTAGACAGAGATGATGCAATTATAATTAATTTATAGTTAAGGGCAGACCTGTTTAACATTTAGGAATTATCAGTGCAGATTTTAATATGTAACTGAAAGAGATTTTTCATTTGACATGTCATTAGAAATATTTCCTGTAAGCAAAATTGTAGACTGATTGTAGTGATAAAAACATAATTTTGTGTGTGTGTTCTGGAGAAAGGTTAATTCATCTTAACTGTAAATTGTGGATGTGAGTGGGTAATATTAGTACTATTGATATACAGCAGATCCTCTTCATGATGACACCTAGTTTATATACAGTAGAATCTGTATGATTTTTTTGTAGTAGAGACAGAATTATTCCAGTAACCTAAACTGTCTTTGTGTCATATTTTTCATTGCAAGGAGTAGTTCAATCTTTAGTTTATCTTTAGCTATACTGTATTTATGTCTATTGATAATAGGAACATTATAATTTTTATGAGTTCACCCAGCCCCCCAAACCCTCCCTTCTGACAGCTGTCACTCTGTTCTTTGTATCTGTGAGTCTGTTTCTATTTTGTTTATTAGATTGTTTTGTTCATTAGATTGCACATATAAGTGACATCATATGGTATTTATCTTTCTCTGAATGGTTTATTTCACTTGGCATTAATTGCAATAACATTTAGTATTTTGAGCATACAGTTGGGCAAGCTATTATTATATACTAGAAGCCCAGTGCACAAAATCCATACACGGGTGGGGTCCCTAGGCCTGGCCAGCAATCAGGGCCTATCGGGGCCATATAACCCAGTCCTCATCGGGGTCGGGTCAGCCGGGGCCTGCTGAATGGGGCCTGCTAGATGGGCGGAGGGACGGGGGGAGGTTGACTGGCTATGGGAGGTTGGGTGTGGGAGCGCACTCACCACCATAGGCAGCTCTTGCATTGAGCATCTGCTCCCTGGTGGTCAGTGCATGTCATAGCAACTGGTCAACTGGTCATTCTGGTTGTTCCAGTCGTTCAGTCTTAATGGTCGCTTAGGCTTTTATATATATAGATTTTCTTCTCAATTTCAAAATAATACTTTTATATTTCAAATTAAACATTGCTATAACAGGTAATAAAGAATCATATATTTCTCAATTAAAGACATTTATGTGTGAAAATATTTACAAGTCACTTTTATTTATTTGTTTGTTTGGTTATTTTAATTTTTATTGAGGTAACATTGATTAATAGCATTATGTAAATTTTAGGTACAACATTATAATTCAATGTCTGCATATTTTATTGTATGCCCCCCACCAAATGTTTAATTTCTTTACATTACCATATATTTGGCCCTCTTTACTCACTTTTCCTCCTTTACTCATTTTGCTCTCTTTCCACCCTGTACCCCCTCTGATATCTGTATCTATGAGTTTTATTTTGTTTTGTTAGTTCATTCATTATTTTTTGTTTTATATTCCACATATGAGTGAAATCATATGGGTTCTTTTACATCTGACTTATATCACTTAATACCCCCGAGATCCATCCATGTTGTTACAAATTACACTATTTCATATTTTTAATGGCTGAGTAGTATTCCAGTGTGTGTGTTTGTGTGTGTGTGTGTGTGTGTGTGTGTGTGTGTGTACACTATGTCTTCTTTATCCATATATCTGTTAATGTACACTCAGGTTGTTTCCATGTCTCAGCTATTATAAAGAATGCAATAGACAAAGGGTTACATATAACTTTTTAAATTATTGTTTTCATATTCTTTGAAAAATGACCCAAATGAGTAATTGCTGGATCATATGGTAGCTCTATTCTTAATTTAAGGAACCTTTACACTATTTTCCATAGTGGTTGCAGCAATAGTCTATGAGGGTTTCCTTTTCTCCATATTTTCTTCAACACTTGTTATTTCTTGTTTTTTGATAACAGCCATTTTAACAGACATGAGGTGATATCTCATTATGGTTTTGATTTGCATTTTCTTAACATTAGTGATGTTCAACATCTTTTCATATGTCTTTTGGGCAGCTGTATGTCTTCCTCAGAAATATGCCTATTCAGATTCTCTGCCCATCTTTGAATTGTTGAGTTATATGAGTTCTTTATATATTTTACGTGTTAACACCTTATCAAAAGTAACATTTAATAATGTCTTCTTCCATATTTTTGTTGCTTTTGTGTTTCATTGATGGTTTTCTTTCCTGTGCACAAGTTTTTAGTTTGATGTAGTCCCCATTTATTTTAGCTTTTGTTACCCTCACCTTAGGGGTCAAATTTACAAAAACATCACTGAAATAAATATCCAAAAGCTTAGTGCCTGTGTTTGCTTCTATGTATTTTATTGTTTTAGGCCTTATCTTCAATTATGTGTTCAATTTTGAATTAATTTGTGTGTATGGTATATAATGATGGTTTAGTTTCGCTCTTTGGCATGAGGCTGGCTTGTTTTCCCAAAACTATTTATTGGAGAATCTTTAATTTTCCATTATACATACTTGACTCCTTTGTTGTAAATTAATTTTTCATATATAAGTGAATTTATTTATAGGTTCTTAATTCTGTTCCATTGACCTGTGTGTTTGTTTTACAGCCTGTGCCATAATTTTTCAATTATTGTGGCTTTGTAGTATAGTTTGAAATTGGGAAGTGTGATATCTCAGCTTTGTTCTTTTTTCTCAAGATTGCTTTGGCTCTTCAGGATCTTTTGTGGTTCCATACAAATTTTAGGATTTTTTTTCTATTCCTGTGAAAATTGCCATTTGTATTTTGATAAGAATTACATTGAATCTGTAGATTGCTTTATGTAATATTGTTACAGAAGACCTGAAAAAAACCAAGCCATGCTTAGAGAAAGGGAGTTATATTTTATTAAGGGCAGTGCCAGAGAATAATGTGCCTTTCAAATTCTGGGCCCCCCCACACGGAGGAAACCTTTTCTATTTATACTTTTCCTAGCTCTTTTGTCTCCCAAATTTAGAATGAGACTTCCGGGCCTTCTGGGAAAGAAGGCCTACGTGCTGGGAAGGGGCCATGAGACCATATCTCAAGGCCTGGCCTGGTGTTAGCACTGACAACTCTGTCTGGGGCATAGTCCATGGCCTCTCTGGAATGGGAATAGTCTTATTTTCCTTATTATTTAAGCAAGCAAGCATTTACAGAAGCCAAAAGAGCAGGGTTAAAATTTCAAACAGCAGTTTTTATATAAGATGGATGCTTCATTCCCCATTTGTTTTATGTACATGAGTCAAATCATTGACTCTTTTGGGTCATTGTTGGAAAGAGAGTTATATTGACCCCTGAGGACTATAAACTTGATAGAATTAATTCTTGGCTGAATAAAGTCAGTGGGCCTGCTTATAAGATAAGGGCTTGGAATGAGGGCCAGGGCTAATCTTTAGAGGGTCCAAAGAGTCCTGGACTCTCTATTTTGCCTGGGCTGTCTTAAGCCAGGTGTGATGAAGCCACGTCGGGATCCCATCGACCTTGACTGCTGTGGGGGTGGTCCTTTCCAGGTAGGAGTCAGTCCTTGTGTGGCAAATTTCTTACCCAAACAGAGTTACCAGGGTGGAAGGATGGACCAGAACAGAAGTTGGTATAGGCAGAGTACCTTGGAAGAACTTGAGTAAAGATTGGTTATGGATTTCAGCTTTTCTAGATTGGGTTTCCATGTAAGTTGGTGAGGTGGGTAGGTCAGGATTTGGAAGAGTCACTAGAATCTGTAGAGGCCCCACTGGTTTTAGGGCAGCCTCCCGGGCTGCTACATCTGCAGCCTCATTCCCTCTTGCTTCTGGGGAGTCCCCTTGTCTCACATAGGTAGAGATGGAAAGACTTAGTTACATCTGGTAGTGTTGTTGGCACATCGTCCTTGCTCTGCTCATGTCTGACTAACTGCCTATTATATTACCTCAAGGATCCTGGCTCTGAATTCTTTTAGGGAAAATGGACGTCGGTGGGCTCTTCTAGCTACTTCCTGCTGAGGCGGGTCAGAGGTTTCTCTCAGAGCCAAGAGATCCTTGCTGTCTGTCAGAGGGACAATGAGGCCTGGGCACAGAAGGAGGTGGGCTTGTGACCTGGCAGAGACAAACTGTAACAAATGGTCTGGTGGAAGGGAAAAAAACCTTTCAATTTTAATAACGTCTATTGAAATAGAATTTTTACCCTCAAAATTACCCTCATGTTTATCAAAAAAGCCAAATGAAGACTAATTTATTTATTGTATTTAATTTGGCCTGATTGTTTGCATAAACATAACAAGAATGGTAACTGACTACCTTTTCCCGAATTTCATGATTGAATCTTAATGTGCCCCGTAGGGCCAGGAAGCTAAGCCATCCAGCTGCCATCAGGCCGGCCTGTAGTATCTGCTGAGTTAGGTGAAGTCCTCACCTGTAGTGGCTCTCCCCGGGCCCATGCCCTAGGCTTCAAGGCCCATCTCAACAGCCCTCCTATTCATCATGGCTCAGAGTGTGTGGGGGTCCCACAGGGATGCAGAGGCGCCCTTATTGCTCCCCTTGTACTCTGACCAACCGCCAGTGATGGTAGGGTATGGGCCAGATGCTCCTGCACCAGCTATTTTCAGGGCTACCAAGCAGGATACCAGACTTTCTCCATGGCACTCATTGGCTTCAAGTCTTCAGAGTTCAGGCAGGGCTCTTTAAAACATGATACTCCAGTCAAAGTTTCTGGTTAATAAAACCATTATTGGAAATCAGTCTTACTGAATTTATGCAAAGAAATGTATTGCCATGATTTATTTATTAAGTATTGCCAAATTTTGGAGGAATTGTATAAGGAGAAAAATATACTGACCTGCTTTAAGATTGGATTTTCCTTGCCAGTCCTTTTTATGGACTTTCCAAAGTAATATTTTCTGAATGTATTTTAACAAAGAGTAACTGTTAGATTTATTTTATCAGTCCCTCCCTAAGTACTTTGGCATAACTATTTACCCTCTGTTTAGGGAGGCAGAATGTAAATTATTTACTCTTCCTGGCTTACTGGCCTGTATTATTTGATTTCCTTTCAACATTTCTCTTCTCTTTATTATTACATACATAACCTTTATAAATTTTACACTTCCAAATTAGCCTTCAAACCTTCTTTCTATGTCCTTTAAAAATGCATAACCATGCCTCAGACCTTCTACTCAGTATTCCTTATTCTTTGAAATCTAAATCCTTTAATGATTCCAAAAAGTAAACAACCAGAATTTCTTAGATTAACATTTATGACTTAGACCTTCTGTGATAAAACTAAGAGTAGATAAAAATATTTCTTTTTGAAAGACAGAGATTATTAAAACTTAAACTAGTTGTAACATTAAAGATATTATATCTTGCCAAAACCGGTTTGGCTCAGTGGATAGAGCATCGGCCTGCAGACTGAAGGGTCCCGGGTTCGATTCCGGTCAAGGGCACGTACCTTGGTTGCGGGCACATCCCCAGTAGGAGGTGTGCAGGAGGCAGCTGATCGATGTTTCTTTCTCATCGATGTTTCTGACTTTCTATCCCTCTCCCTTCCTCTCTGTAAAATATCAATAAAATATATTTAAAAAAAAAAGATATTATATCTTAAAGTTCCTTTGGTGAATATTCCACCACCACCCAAGAAGTACCCAGTAACCCCGCCCTGCCAGGCTCGGACAATGAGATTTTCTTTATGTGTATTGGAAGGGTTAAAAAGAATAAAACGGGGCAGAGGAAGATCCACTGTGTTATGCAGAAAGCCTTGAGTCCAGTATAGTTCAGATAAGTAAAAATCAACATAAACTTATCTCTCCCTGCTGTCCCCACCAACATCTGCCCCTTTTCTGCCTTAGCAGGGGAAATAAGGCAAGCGGTCTGAGATCCTGTATAACCAGGCTTTTTATACTTAAGGAACAGCTGCTCTCCCTCTCAGATTTTCCTTTTTTACTCCAAGGCCCCAGAGGATCTTAAATCCTCCTCCTCCTTCACCACTTCTAATATCTCCAAACCATACCCCTGTCCCCCAGCCTAGGGGCTCCTCTATCTCAGCATGCTGAGAATGAATTCCATCACCTCTACCCTTTCTCACACCTGCTTCGGAGCAGTTTTTGGCTTTCTTCCTCCTCCAGAGACCCACTGTAAATCTATCAGGAAAGGCAGGCAGGTCACAGTTCTCAGGACCACATGATTCTCTGTTTGCTAGCAGGGCTGAAAAAAGGCAGCCTACAAAGCAGTTAATTATGACTAATCTTAACCTAACAAGCCTTTGTTTAAACTTCTCTGAAATTGGCAACCTTTAAATTAACCCTAGAATTCCAAAATTTTAAATTAACACAGCAAAATTATAAATCAAGGAAAAGCAATTAAAAGTTTTCTACTGTCTTCCCTCTAAAGCAGGGTTTGCACTCTTTCACACAGACTCTCACACTTACATTTATACACCAGACAGTGTGAGTTTTTGACTTCTACCAGATATTTACTCAGAGTTTAAACAGTCCACCTGATTCCTGATTAATTGCCTGAGGAAGTCCTTGACTTCTGGGGAGGTGATCAAGCTCCCCCTTCCACTCACTTGGAGTGGGCCTAACTGACTGGTGCCTCTACCTTACAGTTTCTGTCGACAGGTCCAGAAGTGTCCATCCACTCTCTCCAGATGCCGGCCGGGTCCTAGGCTGAGGTCCGGGAGTGCCCAGAGTCACATGGTTCAATTCTGCTAAATCAGCAGAGCATTGCCTCCCAGAGGCCTATCCAGCTCCCCCGGTCCCCAAACCCGGTCCACTCACCGGAGGCCAAAAAGCCAGCATGTTTGGCTTTCTTAGCGGTCAGGGAACCATTATGTTACAGAAGACATGAAAAAAAACAAGCCATGCTTAGAGAAAGGGAATTACATTTTATTAAGGGCAGTGCCAGAGAAAAATGTGCCTTTCAAATTCTGCGCACCCCCCCCGCCACATGGAGGAAACCTTTTCTATTTATACTTTTCCTAGTTCTTTTGTCTCCAAAATTTGGAATGAGACTTCCGGGCCTTCTGGGAAAGAAGGCCTACGTGCTGGGAAGGGGCCATGAGGCCATATCTCAAGGCCTGGCCTGGTGTCAGCACTGACAACTCTGTCTGTGGCATAGTCCACAGCCTCTCTGGAATGGGAGTAGTCTTATTTTCCTTATTATTTAAGCAAGCAAGTGTTTACAGAAGCCAAAAGAGCAGGGTTAAAATTTCAAACAGCAGTTTTTATATAAGATGGATGCTTCAATATGGACATTTAAAAAATGTTAGTTCTTCCAACCCATTAACATGGAATATATATTTTTTTTATTTCTTCATGTGAAAAACACACTTCTATGAGTGTGCAGTAACTGCATGAATTATTTCTACTCTTACACACTGTAGAAAATTTTAAACGTAACAAATGTTACCCTAATAAATTAAAAAGAAATAAATAAGTCAAACTAAAAAAATGGATAAGGCAGAATTAGGAGTGAATACTTTTATTTTATTTTATTGACTAAGGTATTACATATGTGTACTTATCTCCCCATTGCCCCCAACCCCAGCACTCATTCCTTCACCCCTCTGTTGTCTGTGTCCATTGGTTAGGCTTATATGCATGCATACAAGTCCTTTGGTTGATCTCTCCTCCTTACCCCCACCCTCCCCTACCTTCCCTCTGAAAGATGCTTTTCTGTCTCTGGATCTGTCCCTGTCCATCAGTTTATGTTGTTCATTATTTTCCATAAATGAGCAAGATCATGTGATATTTATCTTTCTCTGACTGGCTTCACTTAGCATAATGCTCTCCAGTTCCATCCATGCTGTTTCAAATGGTAAGAATTCCTTCTTTTTTACCACAGTGTAGTATTACATTGTGTAGATGTACCACAATTTTTTAATCCACTCATCTGCTGATGGGCACTTAGGCAGGTTCCAAATCTTAGCTATGGTAAATTGTGCCACTATGAACATAGGGGTGCATATATCCTTCTTAAATGTTTTTTCTAGTTTCTTGGGTTACATTCCTAGAAATGGTATCACTGGGTCAAATGGGAGTTCCATTTTTAGTTTTTTGAGGAAACTCCATACTTTTTTCCACAGTGGCTGCACCAGTCTGCATTCCTACCAGCAGTGCACGAGGGTTTCTTTTTCTCCACATCCTTGCCAGCTCTTGTCATTTGTTGATTTGTTGATGATAGCCATTCTGACAGGTGTTGAGATGGTACCCCATTGTTGTTTTGATTTGCATCTCTTGGATGATTAGTGACTTTGAGCAGGTTTTCATATGTCTCTTGGCCTTCCTTATATCTTCTTTCAAAAAGTGTCTATTTAGGTCCATTGCCCATTTTTTTATTGCGTTGTTTATCTTCCTGTTGTTAAGTTGTATGAGTTCCCTGTAAATGTTGGATATTAAACCCTTATCGGAGATAACATTGGCAAGTATGTTCTCCCATGTAGTGGGTCTTCTTGTTGTTTTGTTGATGGTTTCTTTTGCTGTGAAAAAGGTTTTTATTTTGATATAGTCCCATTTGTTTATTTTCTCTTTAGTTTCCATTGCCCTAGGAGCTGTATCGGTGAGGAAATTGCTTTGGCATATTTCTGAGATTTTGCTGCCTGTGGAATCCTCTAGTATTTTTATGGTTTCCCATCTTATGTTTAAGTCCTTTATCCATTTTGAGTTTATTTTTGTGTATGGTGTAAGTTAGTGGTCTAGTTTCATTCTTTTGCATGTATCTGTCCAATTTTCCCAACACCATTTATTGAAAAGTATTTAAGGTACTTTTGTGTAAGGATCCTATTAAGATATTGGACATTTATATTTTTTTCTTTCTAGAAAATGAAGCTGAGCAAGTGCTGAATGAATAAAGGTGAAGGAAATTTTAAAAGATGGGAAGGATTTGATAGGAAGGAAGGAAAAAGCAGGATAAATGGAGCAAAGTATCTGAACGTGTGGGAAAAAGTGGGATCAACACCATTTCATCATTTGAGATGGAAGCAGGAAGTAATAGTGGGTGACATGGAAACCACTTGGGCTTCTGTTTATTCTCTAAACCATAAAGAAAGATTTTTTTTGAAAGTAAGAGGAGACAAAGAGATTAAAAATCTTGAGAGAATAGTGCAAGTTTGCAATTATTGTAATGGGAACAAAAGAAATGGAAAATGAACAAAACAATAACACAAGTTTGATTGAGGTAAAACTCATTCTAATGCCCATTCTCATTGAGTGTCTAAGCAGTCCTCAAGGCAAATTTGAGAATTAAATGGTTCCATAATCATGAAAAACTGTTTATATAAAAAATCACCCTATATCAAGCTACTAAATAATCAATTAATCTCACTCTTTCGAACTCTTTCAATTCCTATTGGAAAAAAAATGTATTATAAAGCATAGTTTTACCACCCTGTGCTAACAATTTATAAAAATTTGAAAATTTATTATTTTCTTTTGAATTATGTTTACAATCATTTTAATGCTTTTATAGCCACCTTTAAAGAGTTAGAAACCATTTAATAGATTAGCCCTACTAATCTATGCTACTTACATAGTGTATTCTTAATAATTCATGGTAACAGCAATGACAATAATTACTTTGAAAATAGGGACCAAATGAAGTTTATAGTAGTGTGTGTGTACGCTCTTGCATACATGTGTCTTCATTTGGGCCTAATTCTTTGAAAAATTATTTGTAAGCCATTAGTTTGAAATATTTGTGTCTACTGTGATTATTTTCAGCCACTCTCATAAATAATCTAATGTATAAGTAAGCATAAATTATTCTTTTAAGTTGTTAAAAATAATTTAGTGATATTTTCTGATAAGATTTTATATTTATAATGTTAAAGTTCAAATTATCTGGTATTAAGTAATTTGATGACTGCATAACTCTTTTGCTGAGTATTTGAGGGTCAGTATTAAGGTAATACCTTAATTGGCTTTCAGTAGGAATGTTGAAATATGAAAATACATACAGAATTATAGTGTTGTGTAGTTGATTTTTTGGTCTTCCATGTGCTAATAAGAATATGTATTTTTTAAAATTTAGTAAATTTAAATTATGCAATAATGAGAAAATGTTTTCAATTAAATTTGATTAACTAGGACTAATTATAAATTATATAATACTTTTCCCCCAATAACTTCTGTAACAGATACAACTTCTGCCAAGTTCTCTGGGACAGGCACTTCATAGAGATATATGATCACTAGGTCTTGCTGTCTACATCTGGATGCTTGTCAGGATCAGAGAGCTCTTCACAGAAATATTAAGAAAAAGCTTTTGCAATGTGAACATTTCAGCATGTATGGATAATCTGTGTGAAAATCATTGTTCTGCTATGGATGACCTCTGCACAGAGTGATAGCTTTATCCTTTTTCACATCATTATGTTTGCTGGGGGAAAATCCTGCTATGCTACATCATAATAACATGTAATCTTCTTGCTCATTTTAGCTGAGATTTAAGGAGACTGCTCATAAAAGCTGTTCTTTAAAGCCTGATGTATATTTTTTTTTCAGAATTACCCCAGCAGAAAAGCAAGAGGCTTTATAAGAAAGATACAACCATTAAAACTCTTAAATGAAGATTACTTTCAAGTTTTACAATCCGGTACCAAGCCATCTGGCAAATCTCATGTCAGGTTTTGTTAAACCTCTGAGCTTTCTAAGTGTTAATTCATCCCTCTTCTGTTCCATCTCTCCTTCCCTAAACACACACACACATACACTGGACTTGATGATTAAGATAAAAGATCTAATTAAATGTTCCAAGCTTGTTGATATTTCCACCTGGAGATATGTTACCCTTGAAGACAATTTCAAAATTGTTGTTTGCTTTTGGCAGTACCCTTAGAATCCTATGGATAAATGAATATATTCTTCCCAAATTACTCTCCTCTTTTTACCACATTTCTAATTATATCCAGAAGGAGGATCAGCATATAGATGTGAAAACAAACCACTTCAAGGAGACTCAGACGAGTCTGGAAAATATTAGACAAGTCTACAAAGTAATCCAACACTGTTTTCCTGAATATCTCATCACTTTAGCTTTGAAGATAGCAGTTATCCTAGAAAAAGTACATAGTCTTTAAATAAATTTTATTAAACTGGTGTTAAATTGTTGCTGCACCATTCCATCCACCACTATCAATTTGTGTTTTGCTTTCAGAAATTCATTTCTCTTGACACCAATTTGACAAAACAAACAAAAACAAACAAACAAAAAAACCCCAGAATGTTCTATATGTGCCAGAATGCTGATAAATATAGGTTTGCATGTCCCTTTAATTCTGACAAATATCTCCTAATTATCCTGTGGACAGGAAACATTAGTAAATTGTGGCTTTGTGTCCAAAAAACATGGTATAAATTCAGCTTATAAGCTTATACAGGAATACTTTACTTTGTATAACTTATTAGGAAAGCTTAAATTACTCATATTTCTTCAAGCATGTAATATATACAGTATTTTCAGGAAACAGAACATCTTAAGGATATGTGCAAGGTTTAAATGAATATCAATCTCAAACCCCATGTTTAAATTTACTCATTCCAACCCTATTCTTCTTGCCTCCTTCCAAAAAGGTTTTCATTGATTTTTAAGCAAATTTAAATGTCTTTTTAACATTTTAATTAGTGAATTTATTTAAAACTTTCAATCATCAATTAGGCTGAAAGTTTATTTTTATTTATTTATGAATGAATTTATCTATAATCAAAAGATGTTTCTCCAATTAGAGGGTATGTAATAATTAGAAAAAGTAATGAATAATTATATGTCTGATTTCCCTGTTCCCTCCACACTCACATCACTGTGCTATTTATTGTAGTGGTTGACAATTTTATATTTTTTGAGATATATAAAAGTATTTTGTAAGTAATTAGAATTTCTAGTTTCAAAATGTTGAAGTGAAAGGAAAGAGAAAGTTAGAGAGGGAACCATGTGGTGGATGGCTCTAAATAGCTTCCACTTCATGGTAATAGGGAAGATATATCAGTAATAGTTCAAATGAAGAGGATAATTATAAAGTACCAGATACTTTACTATAGTAACTCAGTACAATACAGTGATACTAAGAGATTCATATTATTATACTCATTTCACAGATGATGAAACTAAGAGTCCTTTTTTAACTTGACAAAGTTCATAAAACTATTAAGATATAAAGCCAGATGAAAATTCAATAGGCCCTGCCTTTTCCACTGTTGCTTGAGTAGATTTTAGTCTCTTTTAAACACTTGCTGTTTCCTCAAATATTGACTAGCACCTCTACAGAAACCCACGGCAGGAGGACCTTAAGAAGAGTTAAGGAGAGAACAAATTAACTAAGGGCCTTTCCAATTTCAGAATATCTCTAGAGTATATTCACTACCATTGAAAAATTTCCCTGCAATTTATTATAGAAATTAAAAATTGATATTTTGCCAAGGCTTTTAACATGAAATTCTTCAACTAAATATATTGTGGTAAAAAATAAGTTCCAGATTACAATTCATATTTTGTAAATGTTGTCAGTTTTTTTTTATGGATATTATTTCTATAGTAAGGATCTCGATTTTTATAAGGAAATAAATTACAATGAAGAAAAGTTTTCATAAATGTAATCACTAGAAACATCACCCACATACTGATATGTCTTTTATGTATCATTATGGTAGATAATACATTGACTCCAAAATATTTTTTATATGCTGGTTTGAGAAGATTTTTCCTTCTTCCTGTCAATATGTCAATCATATGCTAATAAAATATCTATATCAGTTAAACTCACTTGTAGTCTTTGATAAGCTAAAATAAAGTGATGGCTGTGACAATTTACAATGTCACATTTCTGCAAAACCCAAGATTCCTGGAGTGTGTATAATTACCAAGAACATGAAAGCATGCTTACATTTCTAGTGGAAAATCTGCTACATTTGAGAAAAAAATTCAATAGCTAAATATACTGAAACTCCTCTGGATTCTCATTTTGTTAGATTTTGAAACAATAATTTAATTTTGAAACTACAGTTAGAAATACCATGATCTTATTCTAACTATGATATTATTACCATTAGGTTTGAGTGACAATTAAATTCGCAAGTTAAAGGATAAAGGATGCATTTCACATTTCTTTTTTTAAAAATATATTTTATTGATATTTTACAGAGAGGAAGGAAGAGGGATAGAGAGCTAGAAACATCGATGAGAGAGAAACATCGATCAGCTGCCTCCTGCACACCTCCCACTGGGGATGTGCCCGCAACTAATGTACATGCCCTTGACCGGAATCGAACCCGGGACCCTTCAGTCTGCAGGCCGACACTCTATCCACTGAGCCAAACCGGTTTTGGCTCACATTTCTTTTTAAAACTGCCACAGAATCAGTCTGGGTTTATCTCACATAGCAGTTTTGGAATTAGGTTATAGAATGCAGTTAATATGTCAGATCATTAAAGTTCAGATTCTATGCCACACTTAGGAATACATTTGAGAAGAATAGTTAGAAGGTTCTGCTGGATTTAGAAGGTTCAATCAAATTATGTTGCTTCATAAAACTTTTCTTGCAAGGAGGTTAGATTTTGGGAAGTAAATTTTACTCTTTTTGGTCACCTGTAACAATTTCTTGTTATTTTCAATATTTTTCCATTTATCACAAAAGCTGTATCATTGTGGTTATTTTGAGCTATAATTCACATTTCTGTGCATGGAAATTTAACTAGCAATTACCTTACTTCTTGCTTCAGAGAAAAATTGGGAGAGATTTAATAGATTTGGGGACATTTACTCTGAATTGATGCTTCTTATGAGCCAGCCTCTTTCTACATCCAATAAATAAAATCATCCAAGCAGACTATAGACAATTTTATTAGGGCATGAAATTTTCGGATTCTGAAATGTAAAATTATATAAATAAACATCTTTCCTTTCATGTATGTGTATTTAATTAGGCCAATGGGGCATCACTAATAAATTAATGTATTAGTGCTTAAAGGATTTAATAGATTTTTAAACATTGGTGAATTGTCTTTCAATATCTAAACTATGAATCAGGAAAAATAAGAAGATCCAATATGTATCCTTCTCTTGGAAGTATTTTTTTTTTCATTTTTACCAATAATGCCAGTGATGTGTCTCAAAGAAGATCAATGGTAAGACACACTTCTCACTTTTCAGTTTTGAGCACTGTCTTAATATGAACTGGATTAAAATGAAGCTTAAATATATAAAGCCTGTGATTATTATGAAGCACTTTACTTTTTATTGACAGCTTGACATCTTATTCCTTAAAAGGAAAGATACAGTTTGGTTCAGTACATGGTGCATGTAAGGAAACAGAAATGCAAATCTGCATTTTATTTCTCAGGTGTCACCGATGAACCATATTTCATTTTCTTAAAATCCTATATAATAAAGAGGTAATATGCAAATTGACCATCACTCCAATACACAAGATGGCTGCCCCCATGTGGTCAAAGATAGCTGCCCCCATGTGGACACAAGATGGCCACCACAAGATGACCAGCAGGAGAGGGCAGTTGTGGGCAATCAGGCCAGCAGGGGAGGGCAGTTAGGGGTGACCAGGCTGGCAAGGGAGGGCAGTTGGGGGGACCAGGCCTTCTGGGGAGGTAGTTGGGTGGGACCAGGCCTGCAGGGGAGGGCAGTTAGGGGCAATTGGGCCAGCAGGGGAGGGCAGTTAGGGGTGACCAGGCCAGCAGGGGAGGGCAGTTAGGGGCAATTGGGCCAGCAGGGGAGCAGTTAAATGTCGATCAGGCTGGCAGGGGAGTAGTTAGGGGGTGATCAGGCTGGCAGGCAGGCAAGCAGTTGGGAGCCAGCAGTCCTGGATTGTGAGATGGATGTTCCAGATTGGAAAGGGTGCAGGCTGGACTGAGAGACACCCCCCTCAAATTGCACAAATTTTGTTCACTGGGTCTCTAGTACTTAATAAAAGTTTTGAGCACTAATATTTCCTAGAATTGCCATTTCTCTCATTTGCATGACAGTTCATTCTCAGCAGCTCAATATATTGGAGCTACTTTATTAGACAAGGTCCTAGCTATTGATTTTATAACTGTGAGGTTTGGTGAAATGGAAGGGGTAATGGAAAGAACATTGTCAGGGATGGAAGTGTTATTTTATCTTTAAGTTATTTTTGTACCAAACAAAATTCAATAAATTTATAATATTTGAATATTGCAGAGGAGGAAGAAACTTTTCTATACTCCCCTAGATTATTTTGGCTTGTGTAATAATTAAATCTACATGGGACAGATTAACAAGTGGAAATAATGAAATTTAATTATATACATACTAGTGGCCCAGTGCACAAAATTTTTGCAAGTGAAAAGGGAATTAATTGGATGAAATATTTTAATATTGCTATTTGCCCTTTCTTTATAATAGAAGTGTCAGAGATGAAAGAAAATTAGTAAAATGTATATGAAAATCTTCCTCCTGTCAGAGTCTGGGATGCACTGCAGGACCCAGAGTTAAGTCCCTGCCCACTCATGCACGCCTCGAAATCGCACGAGACCCAGACCTGGCCAGCCCCACCCCCATTGGGCAAGATCCAGAAATGGACAGTCCCACCCCCGTCAAGCCTCGTCTGGTGAGGGACGTGTGCTGAGGTACCCAGTCAAGCCCTGCTGGGCAGAGGGTGCAGCCTCAGGTCCCCCTCCCCGGCCCAGCGCCATGTACCTATGCACCTTCAGGTCCCTATTGATCACTTGTTACAGGAACCCTGCCTCCGCTGTGGGTGTAGACATCTTGTGTACGGGAACCCCGCCTCCATTGTGGGTGCAGTCAACTTGTGATGGTGTGAGGGTAAATTTGTATATTATATCTTTATTATATAGGATGTATGGGAACCCCACATACATGAGAGGTTCAGAGACAGAAAGGGAAAATGAGGTGTTTATGATGAGGTATGATATCTTATATATGAAATCTTAGAATTTCATAAGGTCATTGCAGCACCATAGGAAGAGAGTCAGTAATTAGTTTGCCCTGCAATAAAGATAGGACAAAAAGGTTATCTCTGATAGTCTCTTATTATGTGCAAGATGCTTAATTCAAGTTTTCTAGCCTGCATATTAGTTGCCTTTAGACAAAAATCATCTGTACACCAAAGAGAAACATCTTGGGGTGACTCATTCTGAACCCCTACAATATTGAAGGAAGCATGTCATACAATAGAGATGTTTTGTTGCCAGATTTAAATGGATAAGATACATCCACACAGCATTAAACATTTAACCACCTAAAATTCCATCCCCACTTAATTCAATGGGCATTTGAATGTGGCATTATACATTTGACAGAAGGCAACCAAGACAGACATAAAATTGCTCACAGTTGACAAAAAAAAAAAAAAAAAAAAGTTTAAATCTGATGCTTAACATATGCATGGAAAATACAACTCTAATAGACTAGGTTTAAAAATAAAGTTAAATCTGAGAATTGAGCACACATCTGCTTAGTAACTTGAATAGCAGAGGACACTTTGCTCACATACATTTGAGTGTTTCTACTTTGCTTACTGTAAAACTTCTATAAAATCATCAGCTAACTTTGCAAGTCCACCAAGACTGTGTGCTTAATTCATTTCCTCATATATTTGTTCCACCATTGAGCTACATTTTCATACCACTTCAGTCATACTGACTACATCCTGGGTTTCCCTGCCTTGGAAAAACAAACAAACAAAATCTCTTCTCCACCCTCTGCATCTAAAACCCGACATCAATTATTTCATAGATTTGTCCATTAATCATAGTTATTAGTTTGTCTTTCCTCTTTCTCTAAATCAGGGGTCAGCAAACTTTTTCTGTAAAGGGCCAGAATAGGTCTTTATATAACAAAGGGGA
The DNA here is from genome assembly GCF_963455305.1 of Plecotus auritus. Lineage (NCBI taxonomy): Eukaryota > Metazoa > Chordata > Mammalia > Chiroptera > Vespertilionidae > Plecotus > Plecotus auritus. The sequence continues at coordinate 67,113,143 of NC_137784.1, forward strand.
AAATAAATTTCAAACAAAATCTAATTGATGATATTCAAATCATCAGTTCTAGTAATAATAGGTAGTTTTTATGTAACACAGACCTACTAATGAGATAAATGAAGGGTTTTTTTCACCTTTTTTTACTTTATTGATTAAGGTATTACATATGTGTCGTTATGCCCCCATTGCCCCCCCATCCCACTCCCTTTCATGCCCTCACCCCCCTGGTGTCTGTGTCCATTGGTTATGCTTATATGGGTGCATACAAGTCCTTTGGTTGAATGGAGTTTTGTATCTGATCTCTGAAAATGTCCTTTCCCACAGATAGGTACTGCTAAATACTGATATCAAACTACAATCACATAGTTGTAGCTCAACATGTTTATGTCTTGGAAGGTATGTAAAGAATTCTATTAGATTATTTTCTTTATGTGTATTTGCCATTTAGCATGCCATTACATTGAATAGTAATCATTTCTAATTGAAGGTTGTTGAAACTTCATATGGAGATGAAGGTTTTGCTTCTTGCTTTAGCTTCTATAGTGCTGGAGTGTAAAAAGTAACTTAACATTACTTTGATGCACACACTTTTGTCATTAAAATTATTTTACTCCAGTATAAGTTTTGCATATAAACATTATTTTAACCTTATAATATTAGGTTGATTTATTAAGAGACATTATCAAGTCTGTAGCAAAAACTACTTTGAAAAGTGGTTCAGAATTCCATAAGAGTGCTCAAGGGTGTTTCTTCTCATTCAGCAAAGTGTCAATCTTGGCTCTGAGTATAAAAAAAACCTCAATAAAAATTTGTCACAGCTAAACCATACAACTGCTTGTGTGTTCAGGAATGTCTGGATATATAACTGTTTTTGTTTGTGTGGGGTTTTTTTGGCAAAAGTTTACAGAATTACAATTATGTTATTAACAATAGTGTATGAAATCCAATAACATGATAGACTCAGATATTTTCCACAAAGTATGGGCTCTTGAATAATACAATAAATAACCATAGGCTTTGAATATCTTACATTTCCCAAATTTTGTAAATTTGTCCAACTGAACTCTTTTCCGTGTCACATATATTTTACCCACCATTAGATGCAACACTTCTTAGCATATCCCACTTCAGAATTTACTGAATTACTGTTTTCTCAAACTTTTAAAAATATTATTCCCTTTTCTGTTCCAGACTATTGTATCCTATCCTATCCTATCCTATCCTATCCTATCCTATCCTATCCTATCCTATCCTATCCTATCCTATCCTATCCTATCCCATCTCATTCTTTCCTATCCTGTTCTAATTCTCTTCTATTCTTTTCATACAGTCTAAATCTTTAGTAATTTCAAACTTGGCATTTTTTTATCAAGTAAATAACAACAACTAAGCATTGTTACAATATCTATTAAGTCATGAAGACAAAGAAAACCATTCAAAGTCATTTGCCTTTGTTTTGGTTTTAATTCAGTATCAATGTAGCTGTCAATGTCCTTGAATTTTTGAGTAACTATACTTGTTGAAAGGATGATAGCCTTAAATTTAGTTTCTCTCAGCACATTTTCTTTAGCTGTTATAAGCAAACATAATTTAATTAATTCACCATTAGTGAATGGTTTTTTTCTGAATGGCTAACCAATAATATTTTTATTTATTTTTTTAAAAATATATTTTATTGATATTTTACAGAGAGGAAGGGAAAGGGATAGAGAGCTCGAAACATCGATGAGAGAGAAACATCGATCAGCTGCCTCCTGCACACCTCCCACTGGGGATGTGCCCGCAACCAAGGTACATGCCCTTGACCGGAATCGAACCTGAGACCCTTCAGTCTGCAGGCCAACGCTCTATCCACTGAGCCAAACCGGTTTCGGCAACCAATAATATTTTTAGAGACTTATTTTGGTCACAGCCTTCTTTTCCTGTTTTTGTAAAGAAATTCTGCTGTGATGACATGTTCCATTTTCATTTTCTAATTCTAATTGTTGCTTTCTTGTGAGCTGGAATATTGTGATGAGTGCTTGGTCTGTTCATTTCAATGTGTTTTGTATTCATTTTGTCACAGATAGAGTGTCACTGTATAACAAACGCAACTTGACATTTAATTTGATAACAAAATAAATTTTGCTCAACTGGGACTTAAAAGTGTGATGTTCCAAATCTGACCATCTCTTATTTTCTTGATTTCAGATCATGGCTATTCATTAGTAATAATAAAAAAAAATAAATGGTGATGGCAAAACTATACATTTGGGGCACTTGACACTTTAGGGGAGGAAAATAGTTTTCCTTCTACCTTCTAGGTCTTTTGGTTGAGACCTCTGTGATAAAAGACAGATCAAGAGGGGGAAAAACACACAAATTGAATAACAAGTATATTTCCTGTATTTGTGGGAAACCCCAGAAAAACTGAGTAGCTCTCTGAATGGCCGACACCATCATCTTAAATATGATCTCTAACTAAAGACAAAAGAAGATTTTGGGAATGGGGGAATCCAGTTATGGAAGGCTATACTGAAAAGCACCTTAAACAAGAGTAGGGTTGTTATGTAGGTATAAGTCTGCTTCCTTCTCCATTGATAAGACTTTCTAGAGATTTAACCATCCTTATCCTCCTGAAACAGAGATGGAAAAACCTTAACAAAAGGAAATGTTCCTTTTAAAATGTAAATGTGCTTTACAAAAGGGTAACTTCCAGTGGATTTCAGAGATTTTTATATGTCTGCTAATTCTTCAAAATAATCAGCCTCAAATAAATCTTATATGAAAGGATTGGCTGTGATTTGCAGTGGTAAATTTTGGTCCTTTTCAAACCTTACATAGGTGTAAATTGTAGTATACCAAAAAACAGTATGATGTCCTAAGAGACATAAGATCTCTGTCACTACTACTCAACCACACTTATTATACCAAGAAAGCTTCCAACAATCACTGAGTTTGTTTTTTTTTTTTTTGCTTCCTTGAAAAATATCTTCCTTTCAAATATCCTATATAATAAATATGCAAATTAACCATCACTCCACAACACCCACAAGCCATGCCCACCAGCCAATCAGGAGCGAATATGCAAATAAACCCAACCAAGATGGCTACGGCCACAGAGAGCAGGAGGGAGGCTTGGGTTTCCCCGGCAATGGAGGAAGCCAAGCTTTCCGCCTGCCCTTGCCGGCCCAGGCCTCCACTCAATGCTACAAAGTTTCAATGATAGAAGATACATAAACCCAAACAGACATGGCGGCAGCCACAGAGCTGGAAAGAGCAGGAGGCTAGGGTTGCCCGCGGCGATGGAGGAAGCCAAGCTTCTGCAGCCCTGGCCAGCCCAGGCCTCTGCTTAAGGCTACAAAGTTTCAATTATGGAAGATACATAAATCCCCAAAACAATGGCTGCTACTACGGAGCAAGCAGAAGGCTTGGCTCCACTCCAGGCTACAAAGTTTCAATTGTAGAAGATAAATAAACCCCAAATACCAGGGCCTCCGCTTGGGTCACCAGGGGGCATGGCCAGCCTGCAAACCACCACAGGACCCTCACCCAGGCCACCTCACGCCCCAAGGGAACCCCCACCCTGATCCAGGACACCCTTCATGGCAAACCAGCTGGCCCCCACCTGTGCACCAGGCCTCTATCCTATCTAATAAAAGAGTAATATGCAGATTGACCATCACTCCAACACACAAGATGGCTGCCCCCATGTGGTCAAAGATCCTGCCCCCATGTGGACACAAGATAGCCGCCGCAAGATGGCCAGCAGGGGAGGACAGTTGGGAGGGACCAGGCCTGCAAGGGAGGGCAGTTGTGGGCGATCAGGCCAGCAGGGGAGGGCAGTTAGGAGGGACCAGGCCTGCAAGGGAGGGCAGTTGGGGTTATCAAGCCTGCAGGGGAGGGCAGTTAGGGGTGACCAAGCCGGCAGAGGAGGGTAGTTGGGGGTGACCAGGCCTGCAGGGAAAGGCAGTTGGAAGGGACCCAAGCCTGCAGGGGAGATCAGTTAGGTTGGGGGGACCAGGCCTGCAGGGAAGGGCAGTTAGGGGTTACCAGGCCTGCAGGGGAGGGCAGTTAGGGGCAAACAGGCTGGCAGGGGAGCAGTTAGGCATCAATCAGGCTGGCAGGGGAGTGGTTAGGGGGTGATCAGGCTGGCAGGCAGAAGAAGTTAGGGGCAATCAGGAAGGCAGGCAGAAGTGGTTAGGGGCAATCAGAAAGGCAGGCAGGCGAGCAGTTGGGAGCCAGCAGTCCTGGATTGTGAGAGGGATGTCTGACTGCCCGTTTAGTGGGATCGGGCTAAAAGGGGCAGTCGGACATCCCTCAAGGGGTCCCAGACTGGAGACGGTGCAGGCTGGGCTGAGGGACACCCCTCCCCTATGCACGAATTTCGTGCACCGGACCTCTAGTCAATTTATAATATACTAATGGCCTCATGAATGAATTTGTGCACATTCAGAAGAAATTAATTAGAATAATTATTTTAATATCGCTATTTGCCCTTCTCTATAATAGAAGTGTCAACCAAATTCACGATTGACAATGACATATCGAAACACATGTGTGTGATTGGCGCCAGTGATAGCCTTATATGTATAGCGCATCCATGAGTCAACATAGTTTTTTATAGATATAGAATAAACTTGGTTAATTAGACCTGCTTTCTGATGTAGCTAAATTTTTTCCAACCCAGTGAAGCACCCCAACTTCTCTTTTAGGTAATTGTCAACAACACATCAGTAAATATCAACAGGAAGCAGATTATTATTGTAGATCATGCAGGGAGAACAAAGGGTAAAATGTTTAACTGCAGCAGTGTTTGACTATATCCTGTGCAGTGAGAAAATCTGAAGTCATTTTCAAGGTCCACCATTTCTGACTTCTTTTCAGCTGGGTCAAGTTTCTAAACTTTCTAAGTCTCCGTTTTTCGGATAATGAAAAGAAAATAGGATTCCACTGAGTCTTCTATCTACCTACTCCAGAATTTCTGTGAGGATCAAATGAGATGAGGCACGGGAAAATGCTTCACAGACATTTGGTTAAAGTGTGAAATGTTTGCACCTGGATATAAAGCAAGTCGTGTTCCTGGGCTTAAGAAACTCCAAGCAGGCTACTCACTAGGGAGAGGAAGCAGGGTGTTGCTACATGCCATCATTACCCGGTGCCCACAGCGACCGTTTCTGGGCTGGGCTGGGCTGTGGGCTACATTTAGTGCCATGGTGTCTTGGCAGCATTGGCTGTGATTTGGTGGACTGTCTCTCCACGGTGGTGGCAGGGCCTGTGTCCCACTTGGGGAAAGCCGAGTGTTGCTTTTTCGGCACCAGGTTTGTGGTGCCGTTTCTTTGTAAATGGCCAGTGCATGTCACGGCAGCTCCTGCATTGAGCATCTGCCCCCTGGTGGTCAGTGTGTGTCATAGCGACAAGTCAGATGGACAATTAGCATATTAGCCTTTTATATATAGATAGATACCAAATGCTTTATGCTGCATATGAAAATCACATATGTAGAAAATGTTATAGTATACATTCAATATTTTAAAGACAGAAAAATATATTCTATGTCCTGAGAAAAATTAAATGGATACAGATATAATCTTTTCAAGACCTTGATAATTATTCTAAGTTGGTAGGTTTTGATCTGTGGATCAGCTCATAAATTTATTAGCATTTGTAGCATTTATTAAATTTCTTTGCACTATAGCAAATTTGTGATGTGGTGGCACACAAAGAATAGATTTAAATTTCAGACAATGGTGAATTCCAAAATACAAGCTATTAAAGCAATTGACTTGTAAAAGCTTTGGATTGAAAGCCCCTCCAGCTTATATTTCAACCAGTTAAATAGTTTAAATTTTCCTTTGTAATTCCATTCATATGTCTAAATGAACTCTAAAATATAACACTGGAATGTAAACTCAATGAGAAAACTATTATTTTTTGTTCTCAGTACCTAGTGCTGTGCCTATCACATTGTAAATTCTTAATAAATACGTTGCCTAGAAAAATATATTTACCTAGGGATTATTTACCTATATTTGATGAATGTGTGCAATGCACTATGTTTTTTATTCTTAACCAACCACTTAAAAACATTTCTATTTTTTTTTCCCTTTCAAAAGCCAATGAAGGATGTTGTAAGATCTCACACCCCCATGAAAGAGACAACAGTGGAGGTCTGGGTGCATCCTCAACCACAGGTATGAAGGGAAAGACTTGATAGTTGCTCTTTATCCTATTGAATTGATTTTTATGAATGTATAAGAAACATTAATTTTTTAAAAATTTTATTTCCTGATTTTATAATTTTTAGATTTACTTTTTAAGAGAGAGAGATATCAATTTGTTATTCCACTTAGTTATGCATTCATTGGTTGATTCTTATATGTGGCCTGACCAGGGATCAAACCCACAATCTTGGCATATTAGATGATGTGCTAACCAACTGAGCTACCTGGCCAGGGCCTTGAATTATAAGAAATATCCTTAACCTGTGTTTTCCAATGTGTTTTCCATGACATTTTACTAGGTGGTTTTGTGCTTGACTCTAAAGTGACAATATGACAGTAAATACATATTTTTTTTCTAGTATGGTTTGATGATAATAATGGAGTTAATATGTATAAGTATTACTCAAAAATATATTCTAAATGATTATCTATTCCATTCATGTTTTTTTTTTTTTTACTTCTGAGGTTGTATATTGAAAAAAGTTGAGAAATTATGTTTTATAATATTACTTAAATTTAAGGTTTAGCCTTGTTAAAGAGGAAAACACAGGCCCAAACTGTTATCAGTGGAAGTGGAGTTCTTGGGGAGCCATGAGGAAAAGAATTTCTGCAGGCCCCCACAGTAGGATGAGACTTTGTGGAAAGCTTTATTGATGATGTAAAATTAAGGGGTTCCCCTCCAATGTCCCATCTCCCTCTATCTCACCATGGAAGAAGTCCCATCTTGTCTTCAGCAGAGCCAGAATTAAGGCCACTGCCCAGAATTTCTGTTCCATATTGAAGTCCAGTCCAGTCTAGCATCTGGCTACATTAGCTTATATTCACAGTGCAGTCCATTGTGTGTGGGGTTTGCACGGCCATGGGCCATGCACAGAGCAAGAGAGCAATAAGTGTAAAACAAGAGAGAGAAAACTCTTTGTTTAGGGATTTTAACTTTCCAAGATTTCACTTGTTTCTGATGGGGTCCACTGAATAGCCAAATCATTATTCCCCAGACTGACTGACAGGAAAGCATCTTCCCTGCATCACCCCCACTTCACTTCACATTTGCCTATTTTTTCCTTCTCCTCCCAACAATCCAGTACCAAATGGGGGAAGGGAGTGGTGTTAATCCTCTTTGAGGAACAATAGTGTGTGAAGCTGTAACTTCCTGGTGAAGCTTCCCAGGTGACCATGCTTATAATGTCTGGCCTCCCCTTTGCTCTCTTCTTATTACTATTATTAATAAACTAGCTAATGTTATACCCAGATTTCATGATCCCCAAAGACCACCAGGGAGCTGAGTCCGATGCAAAAGCAAAGAGCTTTTATTCGAGCTAGCTCAACCTCAGTCTCACACACACACACACACACACACACACACACACACACACACACACACACACACACACCCCGGCGCAGCGGCGAGGTGGAGAGAGAGAGAGAGCTTCAACAGGACAAAGGTTTTATAGGGATCTGGGGCAGGGGGAGGGTCACCTGAGTTGGCTGACCCCAATTGGTCAGTTCCAGGTCAGGGTTTTATTTCAGGGTTTTACAGCAGGGACTTACCCTAGGGCTTTACAGCAGGTTCTTACGGCACAAAGGACAGGAAATGATTAACACCTTCCTGGGTCTGAGCTATGCCCTGCTACCTCCTGATGGGTGAAGGAGCATGCTACGGTATAGCCCAATTTGGGCCTAGCTGCTTTCTTGTAGTTTTTCTCGGAAGGGAGGTTATTCTGGGGACAGGATGAAGGGCCTAGCACAAAAATGGAGTCTCTGCCCTTTCAGCTAATTATGATGATAAAAATGCCACTATTCTTGCTAAAATCCCATGATGCTAAACCTAGATTTAATACCTGATCTAATTACATTCCAAGAAACAATATTAATCAACCAGTCTGGAATTTTCTGGTCAAGCACCAGTAAACTAATCTGTCATGATGTACCCTCTCCATCCCCCATAGAAACAAGAGACAGTCTGCATGATAAAAAACCTTTTCCCTTCCCCCAGAGAAAAGATGCCCCAGACCAAAAATGATTATTTTCTTTTGTTAATAGTGCCTTTGCTTCACCCTTTTTCCCATTAAAACCGTCCATTTTGTAAAACCCCTTGGAGAGCCCTTAGTTACTGACTAGAAAGTAATTGTCCACCTGGCACTAGCAGAGCCCAATGATTAACACCTAGAATTGCAGTAGAGGAATATTGACTATTTATTATGAATGGCACCACCCAGGAGAAAGGGAAGCTAATGTTCAATAGCTTGGTTTTCAGACTTGGGGTTTTGGAGAGCAAAATCATGAGTCATCATGAGTAAGAAGTTTGGAGTTGTGGATTTTGCTGATTGTTCAAGAGTGAGGTAAGGACAGTAAATCATTTCAAGTAGAGTTCAGCTTGGCTTCCCTCAGTCTGATTTCATGGGGGCTTCGCCAGGGCTATTCTCCTTTAGAGCTCAGGAGCTGTAACCCAACTTAGGCTATAATGTTATCTTTAGCTTAACAGAAACCCATACCTTGTGACCCTTATTCAAGGCATGGCTATTTTTTCTGGCTGCCTCAGGAGTTACTAGTAATTACTAGTAAGAGAAAGGGTCAGAGTTAATAGGGTATGCTGTAAAGAAACTGAATAGAGTGCTGGGGCTGCATCCTATCTAATAAAAGAGCAATATGCAAATTAACCACCACTCTGCTACACCCACAAGCCATGCCCACAAGCCATGCCCACCAGCCAATCAGGAGCGAGGATGCAAATTAACCTAACCAAGATGGCTGCGGCCACAGAGAAAGCAGGAGGGAGGCTTGGGTTTCCCCGGCGATGGAGGAAGCCAAGCTTTCCACACAACCTGAGTGGCCCAGGCCTGCACTCCAGGCTATAAAGCAGGGGTCCTCAAACTATGGGCTGCGGGCCACATGCGGCCCGCTGAGGACATTTATCTGGCCCGCCGGGTGCCGCTGCCTGTCCTGCTTAGCAGCCGACTTGTCCCGTGCCCGCAGTGCGCATAGAAATTTGTTCATAGTTTTTTTTTTTAAACTATAGTCTGGCCCTCCAACGGTCTGAGGGACAGGGAACTGGCCCCCTGTTTAAAAAGTTTGAGGACCCCTGCTATAAAGTTTCAATTATAGAAGATAAATAAATCCCAACAAAAATGGCGGCAGCCAAGGAGCTGGAGAAAGCGGGAGGCTTGGGATGCCCCTGGTGATGGAGGAAGCCAAGCTTCTAAAGCCCTGGCCTGCCTTGGCCTCCGCTTAAGGCTACAAAGTTTCAATTGTAGAAGATAAATAAATCCCAGATACCAGGGCCTCTGCTTGGGTTGCCGGGGAGCATGGCTGGCCTGCAAACCACCACAGGCCCCTCGTCCAGGCCCCACACCCCAAGGGAACCCCCACCCTGATCCAGGACACCCTTCAGGGCAAACCAGCTGGCCCCTATCCATGCACCAGGCCTCTATCCTACCTAATAAAAGAGTAATATGCAGATTGACCATCACTCCAACACACAAGATGGCTGCCCCCATGTAGTCAAAGATCCTACCCCCATGTGGACACAAGATGGCCACCACAAGATGGCCAGCAGGGGCGGGCTGTTGGGAGGGACCAGGCCTGCAAGGGAGGGCAGTTGTTGGCAATCAGGCCAGCAGGGGAGGGCAGTTAGGGGTAACCAGGCCTGCAAAGGAGGGCAGTTGGGGGTGATCAAGCCTGCAGGGGAGGGCAGTTAGGGGTGACCAGGCTGGCAGAGGAGGCAAGTTGAGTGCACCAGGCCTCTAGTAGTAAATAAAAATTATGTATTAAATCATGACCCACAGTTTCACCTTCTAATTGCTATATGGGATGCTCCCTGATTCATGTATTCCTTAGTAAAACAAATTAGATCTTCAAACTTACTCCACTGAATTTTTTTTAACAGAGAATATGAAGCAATTTGTTTTATTCCAATTATGTGACTTTTAGTAAAGTCTCATTAAAACATTAATTCAGGGGGAAACCAGTTTGAAATTAAAATAAGGTATTTTGAAGAATGCACTTTTACTTATTTAAGTCAGGACAGCTCAAAATGTCACTAAAAAATACAATCAAATCTGTTTTCTTAGTAAAGGACTTAAGCAGACTTTAAAAAGAGACTGAAGAGACCAATGTCTAAACATTCATATGCTATTCTTATAACATAACTGATTAAATTAATGTTGTTAATAAAGTATAGGTCCTAAATCTGACCCCTTGGATTTCAAACTAAGATCCATAAATTTTATTCTACCCTATTATTTTAAAATGTATTTTATTTGTACCAAAGTGTAGAATTTGAGAATTGTAGTTAGATAAATACATATCAACAGTATTAGAAAAACAACCCAAATGGAATGAAAAGAAAATCACATGTGTATTATTTCTCATTTCATGTGTCCTTCTGAAATTCATGAAAGTCATGTGTTCAACAATGATAACATTCTATAATACTTTACAGCATTTATGTAGGCTTTATGGGAAGAATTACAAAATTAATATATGCACAGTGAGAAGAAATGATTAATTTTGAAAAGGTATATTTAAATCCATGAATTATACAAATTGTTACAAATTTTAAATTCCTCAAGTCTTAATTAGTGAAGTTTAGCTAAATTTCCAACTCATTTTCAATTCTTTTAATTCTTATTCATTCTCACCAAAAATGGAGAGGATGTAGTATACAAAGTGATACAATCTACATCTAAATTCTTGATTGAGAGGTCATGATAGCTTTCAGAATGTAGTTTTGAAGAAAAGTACACAATTTTAAAATATTTACTTTAAAGTCAAAAAATCTGAACAGCCAGTGTGACAGTAGGTATGACTTTAATACTTAAAAGTCAAATTGAATTAGACATTGTTATGTAATAGCGTTGCATCTATGAAAAAGACAATCTATCGACAATATATTTCATCTAGCTAGTTACTTCTGAATGTATTTTACTAAATAGAGTATAATATAATTGAGACCAAAATGTGATGGTCAGGTATGAAGTCGTTGTCTCACAAAATCAATGAATGAATTTGGAGACAAAACATTTAGCAGAAACAAAGTTCATTGAGAGAAGCCAGGCCTATAAAAGGTGCAGCTGGGGTTCTAAAAGCAGGCCAGTGTCCAGTGCTTCTGTTCCATGCTTCAACTTGGTGTAGTTAAGCATCCAAGCTAATTAAAGTCCATCAGTTCATGTGTGAACTCCCACATGGCCATTAGCCACATGGGTACAGGGGAGTATATCTCCTGCCATAGGAGAACCAGGATCCCATACTCAAATTTGCCAGAGAGAGAAGAGAATGTGCTTCTTTGTCTAGGGGTAGATACATGCATTGCTGGCTTTGGATTGGTTCTTTCAAATAATTCTGCCTTAGTAACATCCTTGGGATTAGTTATATGCCTCACTGTCTTGCTGTCTTATGGTTGGTTATCTGCAAGCTGCCTGCCTTAGCTATATATATATATATATATATACATATATATATATATATATATATATATATATATATATATATATATATATAAATTTATAATGAGTGGCCAGATTGTTATGATCTCTGAAAGCATAATATTCTGGCCACTCAGTATATATATATATATATATATATATATATATATATATATATATACTGAGTGGCCAGAATATATATATATATATATATATATATATATATATATATATACTGAGGGGCCAGCTGGTTCTCCCTGAAGGGTGTCCCAGGTCAGAGTAGGGGTTCCCTTGGGGTGTAGGGTGGCCTGGGCAAGGGGCCTGTGCTGGTTTGCAGGCTGGCCACGCCCCCTGGTGACCCAAGCGTAGACCCTGGTATCTGGGATTTATTTAGCTTCTACAATTGAAACTTTGTAGCCTTGAGCAGAGCCAAACTTCCTGCTCACGCCCTGGCTGCAGCCATTTTTGTTGGGATTTGTTTATCTTCTATAATTGAAACTCTGTAGCCTTAAATGGAGGGCAAGGCAAGCCAGGGCTGCAGAAACTTGGCTTCCTCCATTGCCGGTGGCAACTCAAGCCTCCTGCTCTCTCCAGCTCTTTGTTTGCTGCCATTTTTGTTGGGATTTATTCCTCTTCTATAATTGAAACTTTGTAGCCTTAAGTGGAGGCCAAGTCAGGCCAGGGCAGGTGGAAAGCTTGGCTTCCTCCATTGCTGGGGAAACCCAAGCCTCCTGCTCTCTCTGTGGCCGCAGCCATCTTGGTTGGGTTAATTGCATACTCGCTCCTGATTGGCTGGTGGGCGTGGCTTTGGGTGTGGCGAATGTATATTCAATTTGTGTAGTACTCTTTTATTAGATAGGATATATATATATATATATATATATATATATATATATATATATATATATTTTAATTTTTATTTCTTTTATATTTTGTATTTAAATTCTTTGTTTAAAGTATTACATATGTCTCCTTTTTCCCCATTGACCTCTCCCTGGTCTTTTCCACCCCCTAGCACATGAACTCACCCACCTACTGTCTGTGTCCATTGGTTATGCTTAAATGAATGCATAAATCTTGTGGTTGATCTCTTACTACCCCTACCCTACCCTGCCTCCCCTCTGAAGTTTGACAGTCTGTTCAATACATCTCTGTCTCCGAATCAATTTTTGTTCATCATTTCATGTTGTTCATTATATTTCAGAAATGAGAGAGATCATGTGATATTTATCTTTCTCCGACTAGCTTATTTCACTTAGCATAATGCTCTCCACATCCATTCATGCTGTTGCAAATGGTAAGAGTTCCTTATTTTTTACAGCAGTGTGGTATTGCATTGTGTAGATGTACCAGAGTTTTTTAATCCATTCATCTGCTGATGGGCACTTAGGTTGTTTCCAAATATTAACTATTGTAAATTGTGCTTCTATGAACATAGGGGTGCATATATCTTTTCTGATTGATGTTTCTGACTTCTTGGGATATATTCCTAGAAGTGGGATTACAGGGTCAAATGGAGTTCCATTTTTAACTTTTTGAGGAAACTCCATACTGTTTTCCACAGTGGCTGCACCAGTCTGCATTCCCATCAGCAGTGAATATGGTTCCTTTTTCTCCACATCCTCACCAGCACTTGTTATTTGTTGATTTGTTGATGATAGCCATTCTGACAGGTGTGAGATGGTACCTCAATGTCATTTTGATTTTCATTTCTCAGATGATTAGTGACTTTGAGCATATTTTCATATGTCTGTTGGTCTTCTGTGTGTCCTCTTTTTAAAAGTGTCTATTTAGGTCCTTTGCCCATTTTTTTTATTAGATGGTTTATCTTCCTTTTGTTAAGTTATATGAGTTTCCTATAAATACTGGAGATTAAACCCTTATCAGATGTAACATTGGCAAATATGTTCTCCCATTAAGTATGCTCTCTTGTTGTTTTGTTGATGATTTATTTTGCTGTGCAGAAGCTTTTTTATTTTGATGTAGTCCAATTTGTTTATTTGCTCCATAGTTTCCATTGTCCTAGGAGCTCTATCAGTAAAGATGCTGCTATGACATTTTTCTGATATTTTCCTGCCTGTGGATTCTTGTAAGACATTTATGGTTTGCAGGCTTACGTCTTACGTTTAAATCCTTTGTTCATTTTGAGTTTATTTTTGTGTATGGTGCAAGTTGGTGGTCTATTTTCACTTTTTGCATGTATCTGTCAAATTTTCCCAACACCATTTATTGAAGAGACTGTCTTAACTCCATTGTATGATCTTGCCTCCTTTGTCAGGTATTAATTGAGCATAATGTCTTGGGTTGATTTCTGGGTTCTCTGTTCTGTTCCATTGGTCTATATGTCTATTCTTGTGCCAGTACCGGGCAGATTTGAGAAAAGTGGCTGTGTAATATAGCTTGATGTCTGGTATTTTGATTCCTCCAATTTTGTTCTTCTTTCTCAGAATTGCTGTGGCTATTCGGGGTCTTTTTTATTCCGTATGAATTTTTGGAGAGATTGTTCTAGTTCAGTGAAATATGCCCTTGGTATTTTAATGGGGATTGCATTGAATCTATAGATTGCTTTGGGTAGTATGGACATTTTAATGATGTTGATTCTACCAATCCATGCACATGGTATGTTCCTCCATTTATTTATATCTTCCTCTGTCTCTTTTTTCAACGTTCTGTAGTTTTCCAGGTACAGGTCTTTTACCTCCTTAGTTAAGTTTATTCCTAGGTATCTTACTTTTTTGTTGAAATGGTAAATGGTACTGTTTTTTTAGTTTCTCTTTCTGTGAGTTCATTGTTGGTGTATAAAAAAGTTATAGATTTCTGGGTATTAATTTTATATCCTGCTACATTGCTGAATTTATTTATTAAGTCTAGTAGTTTTTTGACGGAGTCTTTACGGTTTTCTATGTACAATATCATGTCATCTGCGAATAATGACAGTTTTACTTCTTCAACATCCATACATTTTTAAGCTCACATCTCTTGTGAGCACCCTTCTTTCGCCACACAACTGGATTGCCTTATCAACTCCCAATAGCTATGGTCCCCAGTTCTACTCCCCCACCATGGTCCTATCCCTGACTCCCTGGTTTCCTTCTGAATCTTCATTTCCACCTCTGATTTAGGGACCTTTAACTGCTGTTGAGAATAGTGGTGATAACCATTCTGGCTACTTCGTGCTGAAGAGAGATGTAGTAGGAGCTGTCAGGGCTCCATAGGAGGCAGATAATCTAGCAGGGGTCTTCAAACTATTTAAACAGGGGGCCAGTTCACTGTCCCTCAGACCGTTGGAGGGCCGGACTATAATTTAAAAAAAACAAAAACTATGAACAAATTCCTATGCGCACTGTGGGCCCAGGATGAGTTGGCTGCTAAGCAGGACAGGCAGCAGTACTCGGCGGGCCGGATAAATGTCCTCGGCGGGCCGCATGTGGCCCGTGGGCCGTAGTTTGAGGACGCCTGATCTAAGGTAACATGGAACATGAGAGATGTCATTCAGGGTTCCATTTCCATGACCATTTGTAGTTTGATGGATTCTAGGTGAGAGAGTATGAATTGAGTTAAACAACTGAGTATACAAGAGCCAAACAATAATGTTAGGAACAGGCAGGCCAGCAGTCCTAAAAGGGGTAAAAGCAGTAAGGTTAACAAGGGAAGTATAACACCGATTTGGGCCAAATTTTAGGAGATAGAGAATGTCGTGTTTGTTTCCTTATCTACACAGCATGTTTAAGAATATTTTGAGTTCTAGTTTCTACTTCAAAAGGGTTGTTGACATATATACAGTAGGAAGTATTGGCAATAGTACATATGCCTCCCTGCCCAGTGAGGAGGTAGTCTACAGTTCTTCTATGATCTAGAATCATGTGAGCCAGTGAATCTAGTGACCTCTGTGTACTTTGGTCTGTGGGTGTTCAAATTGACTTAAATCCTGAGTTAAGACTTGACCAAACAGATGAGGGCTATCTCTAAAGTCCTGGGGTAAAATAGTCTAGGTCAACTGGGTGGACTGATCTGAGGAATTTTGAAATGCAAAAAGGAACTGTGAGTCAGGTTGTAATGGTATATCAAAGAAGGCATCCTTGAGGTCTAATATAGTAAACCATTCAGTATCTTCTGGAATTTGGGCCAATAAAATATAAGGATTAGGAACCATAGGATGTAAAGGGATAGCTGCCTCATTTATTAATCTAAGGTATTGAACAAGTCTTCATTCTCCATTGAGCTTCTGAATGACCAGAATAGGAGTGTTACATGGATTGTTACAAGGTTTGACCAGGCATTGGGGCCTTCAAATTGTCTATTATAGCTTGTAATCCCTTCCTTGCCTCTGGCTTGAAGGGAAATTGTTTCTGATGTGGGAAGAAAGCTGAATCCCTGAGATGTATCCTAGTAAGGGTGACCCTAACTTCTCTACTAATTTTACCTTGTATGGCTCATACTTCAGAGTCTATTTCAGTTTCCACCAATGATAGGAAGAGTATTTGTTCTGGTGTCATGCATATAGTGGTACCAAAAAGAGCTAATATGTCTCATCTCAATAGGGGTGTCGGGCTTTCTGTCATAATCAGGACGTTATGCAGGAAAAGCAAATTGTCGCAATTGCATCTGAAAGGCTGAGAAAAATGCCTAGTCACTGGCTTGCCAGACACACCCTTAAGGGCCACACTATGGGTTGAGAGTAGGCCAGGGTTGAAGAGAACAGAGAAGGTGGCTCTAGTGTCAAGGAGGAAATTAATTTCCTTGCCCTAAACAGTCAGGGTTACTCAGGGCTCCTTGGTAGAGATGACAGTCTATGTCAGAGCTGGGTGGGAAGGCCCTGGGTCCCATTAGTCTTGCTGTTGGACCATCTGAGATTCTGGATCAGTCTGTGGGGGCCTACATCCCTTTGGATAGTTCAACTTCCAGTGGTTCCCTTTGCAGATGGAACAGGGCTTAGGTGGTGTCTTCCTGTTTCCCTGCGGGCAGCCTCTCTGGACGTGCCCTTGCTGGCCACAGTTGTAGTAAATAACTGTGGGAGACCCACATCCCCTGGAACCCCAACTTATGACACTAGTGCCCTGGAGTGCAGCAACCAAGGCTGCAGCCTTTCCCTTGCCCGTAGTCTTCCTCGCCTCAGCCTCCTCTTGGTCCCAATTGTAAAAGACCATAGTAGCTACTTTCAGGAAGTTGTCTAAGGTACTCTCAGGGCCAATTGACAATTTTTGTAATTTTATCCTAATCTCTGGTGCCCACTGAGTAATAAATTTGTCTTTCAAAATGAGTTGGCACTCAGAAGAATCCAGGGACATAGAGGTGAGTTTTGTCATTGTCACCCTGAGTCTGTCCTTGAAGGTCAAGGGATTCTCATCCTTCCCTTGGCCTATAGTTTACAATTTAGAATAGTTCATGGGTTTGGAGTGGCACCTCCTTAACCCTTGGCTTACACAGGCTGTGGAGTGTTTTCTATTCCAATCTACCAGCTCATCGTCAAGCCATTTAGGGTCTTCCTGGGGTACAGCCTGTTGGCAGGTGGGGTCGTGATCAATCTGATCATGGGGGACCCCACTGGCATTTGCTAAGAAGTATTCATCCTCAAATTACTGAAATGCATCATCTAGGACTGACGGACTTTCTGATCCCAAGAGAGTCTGATTCAGGAGAAGCATTACATCTTCCCATGATAAATCAAAGGTTTATGTCAGCCCCTAAAAAGACATCTATGTACTTGTCAGGGTCATCTTAGAACTTTCCTAAATGAATCTTAATTTGTCTTAAAGTCATGTAGGGAAAATGTCACATGGACCCAGATGGGCCCAAACTCTCCCGCTGCCACTTCCTGGAGAGGGCAAAGGGTAGCTGTGGGCCTGGGTGGCCAACGCCCCTTGGGTTTAGCTGGCAATGGTCCTTCTAGGGGTTTTAGATAAGGAGGACAAAATGGCTCAGGAGTACTCCATAGGCTGCTAGAGTCTGCCACC
Source organism: Plecotus auritus (assembly GCF_963455305.1). Taxonomy (NCBI): domain Eukaryota; kingdom Metazoa; phylum Chordata; class Mammalia; order Chiroptera; family Vespertilionidae; genus Plecotus; species Plecotus auritus. The sequence goes on from NC_137784.1 coordinate 67,130,702, forward strand.
TACTTAGGGGTTTCTGACTCTCTTGGTACCACTTTGGGTCAATACTTCCTGGAGTGAGGGGTCAATTTTGCATGGCTGACACAATTTCTGATTGTCTCTTCAGGCAAATAAGGCCTGAACATATGGGACCTCAGACCACTTCTCTTTCCTCTTACCGAAAAGATCTAATTGCAAGATGGTATTATAGTTAATACTGCCCCATGACTCTCCATCTGAAAGCTTATATTGAGGCCAAACTTGAGTACAAAAGAAGATCAGCCACTTTTTCTTCAGAGTTTGTGGATCAAATGAGTCTCAGTTCCTCAATACAACCTAGGGGGGTGCTGACCTTGGTGGCAGATGAGGAGTTACCCATCTTAAAAGACAAAAAGAATAAAGAGGTGACCAGTGCCATGTTGTTTGGGCCATCACAAGGAGTCTCCTGTGTAGGGCAGGAAAGACTGTTTGCTAATGCATGTCCACTAACAGAACTGACCCACAGGACGATACTCAACTGGTGCACGAAATCCGTACACATTAAAAGGGAATTAATTAGAGGAAATATTTTAATATTGCTATTTGCCCTTTCTCTATAATAGAAGTGTCAGAGATGAAAGAAAATTAGTAAAATGTATATGAAAATCTTCCTCCTGTCAGAGCCTGGGGTGCACCTCGGGACGCAGAGTCAAGTCCCCGCCCACCCGCACATGCCTCGAAATCGCATGAGAACCAGAGCCAGCCGGCCCCACCCCTGTCAATCCTCGCTGGGTGGAGGGTGCAGCCTCAGGTCCCCCGGCACATGCCAGGATGGGGGTTGTGCCTTGAGGTCCTCTGTCAAGCCCCGCTGGGCGGGGGTCGTGGCCTGAGGTGCCCCTTCAAACCCAGCCAAGCAGGGGGCACCGTCTGAGGTCCCCTGTCAAGCCCTGCTGGGTGGGGGGTGCAGCCTGAGATTCCCCAGCCTGGCACCAGGGCAGGGGGCGCAGTCTCAGGTCCTCCAGCCCGGGGCGAAGGGCGTGGCCTGAGGTCCTCTGGCCCAGCACCAGGGTGGGGGTTGTGCCTAGAGGTTTGCCATCAAGCCCCACTGGGAGAGGGGTGCGGCCTGAGGTCAACCATCAAGAACTGCTGGGCAGGGGCTGCGGACTGAGGTCTCCTGGGCCAGCGCTGGGATAGGGGGCACAGCCTAAGGTCCTCTGGCCTGGCGCCAGGGCGGGGGGCATGGCCTCAGGTCTCCCAGACTGGGGAAAGGGCATGGCCTGAGTTACCCTGGCCCAGCTCAGCACCACACAGCCTCAGGTCCCTGCTGATCACTCCTTATGGGAACCCTGCCTCCACTTGGGCGTAGACATTTTATGTTATGGGAACCCCACCTCTGCTGTGGGCATAGCCATCTTGTGTTATGGGAACCCCGCCTCTGCTGTGGGCATAGCCATCTTGTGTTATGGGAACCCCGCCTCTGCTGTGGGTGCAGCCATCTTGTGATGGTGTAAGGGTTAATTTGCATATTACCTCTTTATTATATAGGACTGGTAGCCCTGGGCACGATTCGATTCCATGCATGAGTAGCTTGCTGCCCTTTGCCTCAGGGGCCACCCGCCCACTGCCACTGGTAGTTCTCCCCTGCTCATAGCTCAGTGCTGTGCCCTCCTGTAGCTCTCCCAGCTCCTAGCTCACTGCTCCGCCCTCCTGTAGCTCTCCACCACTTGTAGATTGGTCCTGACTTTACAGCCTAGTGGATAATTAGCAAATTCCTCTCTTATTATATAGGATTATCAGTGTGATCTTACCTGATTTAAGCACACATCTGGCTTAAGAAGTATAGAACGGCCCCCAGCCAATCTGAAGAGCAGGCTGGGTGGGAGTCCGAGGTGTCATAAACTCTCCTGTCCATAAGTCCTAAAATTCCTCTGCTGACTTATTTTGGTACAGATTAATTCTCAAGGTCCCCTTTTACTTTGTTGTGGCCTTCCCAGAAATCATGAGAAGCACCTGGCAACTTTACCTTGCTAAACCTTGAAACTGCTGGCTTCTCTGCTTAGGGAGCAAAACTGCCCTTTTTTCCTTTTCCATTTATCCCTCCCTTTCAGTGTATTCTTTTGTTATGGAGATTTTTTTAACTATTTGCTCACATGTCCTTGTCTGGGGAAAATAATGGCTTGTTAGTTACAAATTGGCTGTAAAATTTCCACATCATTTTACCTTGTTTTAACTTCCCTGTCTTAGTTTGCCTTCACAAACCTTTCTACAACTTTCAGGAATACTAGGTTTAGAGCCCATTTTCTTTTACTCTCAAAATGTACCTCCATGCCTCATGCCTTCTATTATCAAACCACACAATTTCCAACTAATAGCCCTTAGAAGCCTCAATTTCCAATGATAAAAAAGGCAAATAACCAGAATTTCTTAAATTGACCCTTATGAACATATTTTAAACACACTCCGTTTCTGGGCACACTTTTTAAAACATATTTTTATTGTTGATAGTATTACAGATATCTCCCATTCCCCCTTTTACTTCCCTCCTTCTAGCCCCTACTATCATCCCAGACACACTTTTAATAAAGCACAAGACTTTACATTAACAGTTTGAAATTCACTTCACAGACTTTTAGCAATGAAGACAAAGGCAGGTGATCTAGCAATCAATGACTTAACAGTTGAAATTAGTTAACTAATTTTTTCAGATGGCTAAGTTTATTTCCCGCCCCCCGCCCCGAAACTTGTATTTTTAAAGATGACCTATATAAGAGGGTTGTTTTTTTTAATATATTTTATTGATATTTTTGCAGAGAGGAAGGGAGAGGGATAGAAAGCTAGAAATATCGATGAGAGAGAAACATCGATCAGCTGCCTCCTGCACACCCCCCACTGGGGATGTGCTCGCAGCCAAGGTACATGCCCTTGACCGGAATCGAACCCGGGACCCTTCAGTCCACAGGCCGACGCTCTATCCACTGAGCCAAACTGGTTTCGGCAAGAGGTTTTTTAAAAAAAACAAAAAACAGGTACTTGCATTTCAATGGTCCTAGGACTTTAATTTCATAAAGACAATTATCTATAAGCATTTTGAACTAAACAGAGGAGATTTTCTAATGGTAAAAGGATTTGGTGGCTTGAATTGTTTCTGGAGCCACACCTCTGACCCAGTAAAGATTTTAGCCTAGAGTCTCTGAACCTTCAACCCTTAGTTCCACCTGGAGGACCCCAGAAAGCTCAAAGAAAGTTAACCCAAACCTAACTTGAAAGGGAAGAAAAGATCATCCTTCCAGTCAAAGGTCAAGGATCTCTCTCTCTCTCTCCATTGGAACCAACCTGACAGGGAAAAGCCACAGGGAAGGGCCCTGTGCTCCTGGGGGCATGGACACCATCCCATAGTGGTGAAACGGAATTTTTGGACTGGAACATGCGGTATTCCCTGGGTAGACTGGTTCCCAGGCTCTTTGTCTATAGGAGTCGAAGAATGAATCCACTGACGATGGAAGGTGGTATAGCAAAGGCATAAATTTATTGAAGAACAAGTACAGACTATCACATGGGGAAAGGAAAAGATTCTCACAGCACAGACTCCCACGTGGGGAGAGGGAAGGAGTCCCACCGAGTCCCTGTTTCCACAGTTTATAAAGGCTGTAGATCTTTGTGCCTTGATATCCCCTCTGATTGGTCACTGTTTCCTTGGACTGGTTACTATAGTAACTTCTGAGCTCAAAGGTAGAACTTCACAAGGGACCTTTCCTCCTTCCTTTTTATTTTGTAAATATAGACCTTTTGCTGTTTTCAGCTCCCTCATTCTATGGAAATGTACCTGTTGCAGCTTTTCAGCTCCCCTATTCTATGGAAATACACCTTCTGCTGCTCTGCAGCCCTGTGTTTCTTCCATGGTTCCCTTAATTTCAAAAATTTCCTAAACCTGTCTTTTTCACCCCTAAAAATTCCTGTTTCAGTGGGGTGCCTAGTGTAAACTTCCCCAGTCTATGACTGACCCATCCTGGCATGAGCAATAGTTCACCCACAGAAGGGCCAAAATCCTTACCTGCAAGAACAAAAGGAATGCCTGATGAATGGCCTATTTAAATGGGCTCAAAAGAGCAGTTGGCTTTGGGGTATGTCCACCCTTGCCTGCTGCCCAGCTGCCTTGCTCCTGGCCAATCCACATGGCAGCAGTTCCTCCTCTATGCAAGATGGCAAGCACTATGGCACTGCTGCTCTGCCACCTCCTTGTCTCCTGGGTCTCCAGCAGGGGTCAGCGGAGCAGCACCCCATGGAAAATGTGAGGACCATGCTCAAACTGGGAAGCAGAGTCAAGGAGCAGCATGATTGCCCTGCTTCAGGTGTACAAATTTCTAAAGAATAAATGCTACCACTGAAATGAACCACACGACAGAGTACTTATCAGGAATCTGTGAAGTCTGGTCACCCTGGTCCACTGCGCTGGGTTCTCCTCCATTTCCTTCCCCTCCTCAGCTGTGCCCTGTGTTCTGTAGATCTCGATGGAACCTCCAAAGATTCAACCAAAATGTGGTTCTCAGGTCTGAGTTCATTGTCTTGCAAAATTGACAAATGAATTGATAGACAAAAATGGTTAGAGGAAATGTTGCAGAATTTACCAGGCAACCAGAAAACACACAACAGGTACTCAGAAGATTCAGTCAGGGAAAACCCTTTATTTGCAGATGTACTAGAATGGTGACTCAGGGGAGTTGGTTTCCAAAGCCTGAGTGATGAATATGGATGAAGCTTTCCCTGTACACCCTTAGTTTCTTTGTCCCCCAAATATGGATTAGGCTTCTGGACTTTTCGTGGGCTTTGCAGCCCCCCATGAGTTGGAATGGGGGAAGTGAGATTACATTTAGAGGCTTGGCCTGTCTGGTGCCAGCACTGCTGATCCCCTCAGGGGTTGTATATGGTTCATGGTTATGGCCTCTGTAAAATGGGAGTATTCAGGGAAACAGGTTCTGCAAGGCAGGACAGGCATCACAGATAAGAATGGAGTTAATTATCTGCTAGCAAGAGTGTGTCAGAATGCAGGTTACTGGCACAGATTCAGATAGCTAGCACACCCCCCCGCCCAATGTATTATTTTCCCTTTCAGAAGCAAAGTTTATTGAGAGAAGCAAGTCCTGGAAAAAGTGCAGCTGGGGTTCCAGGAGAGTCCAAAACAGGCTGGTGTCCAGAGCTTCCTTTCCATGTTGCAGTGGGATGTAGTTCAGCATCCAAGCTAATGAAAGTCCATCAGTCCATGTATGGAGTCCCACATGACCATAAGCCACGTGGGCACAGGGGAGCATATCCCCTGTCACAGGAGAGCCAGGAACTCAGTACACCAGAGAGAGAAGAGAGAAGCAAGTGTGCTTTTTGGTATAGGGCAGGCATGGGCAAACTTTTTGACTCGAGGGCCACAATGGGTTCTTAAACGGGACCGGAGGGCCAGAACAAAAGCATGGGTGGAGTGTTTGTGTGAACTAATATAAATTCAAAGTAAACATCATTACATAAAAGGGTACGGTCTTTTTTTTTAATTTCAATAGTTTTATTCATTTCAAACATTTTAACAAGAAGAATGTAAACACTAATTATTATAATTTGAAACTTCAAAAAATGGAGGAATCATAGCACAATAACATACCTTATATTGAAGATGGCAAAGGCAAAATAAAATTGCCTAACAAAGGAAAGGTACAAAAGCCTTTCAAATTAAACTTAAATATAATAAAATAATTTAAAACTAAAACAAATAGAAAAGAACAAAATGTGTAAGCAGTAAATTAAACATTTTCTTTAGTGCAACTTCCAAATTATGCCCGGGATGTAGATGTGGATGGCAATGTAGACTTGGTTGAAAGGTTTTTGGTCTTTAAAACATCAACTTCAGTGGGAACAGTGTTGTTGGTCTCCTTTTTAGCTAATGCTCTGATACTGTGCTCTCCAGGGGCGTGTCTCCCTACATCACCATGATAACGTGTCTATGCATTCCCAGGGTGATGTCGGGGGGACGCGTCCGCGGGCATTACAAGGAGCCTCTGGAAGATTGAGAGGTTGTTCCTTCTACTGAATGGGCAGATATAAATCCGCCCACTCAGAAGAAGGAGCTGCGGCAGTGTTTCCCGATGTTGCCATGTTAACACTGCTGCTGGTGAAGGAGCGGAGGGGAGAGCAAGAGAACCCTCTGCTTTTTCGCTCTTTCGGCTCCACGGGCCGGATAGAAGAGCCGAATGGGCCGGATCCGGCCCGCGGGCCGTAGTTTGCCCACGGCTGGTCTAGGGGTAGATATATGCTTTGCTTGCTCTTGATTGGTTCTTTCAAAGAATTCTGCCTTAGTAACATCCTTGGAATTGGTTATATGTCTCACTGTCTTCTGATTAGTTATCTGCAAGCTTCCTGTCTTAGCAATATCCATACATTTTAAAGCTCAAGTCTCCCACACCCAGTAGGGTTGCTTTAGCAATTCCTGCCAGCTGGATTCACTGGCTCTACATGTCCCCTGACTACCTAGCTTCCTTCTGTCTCTTCATTATTAACTCTACCAAGTTCTTGCCAATTACTGATACATTTATTGGTTTATTAAATTAAAATCTTGTTAGAGATACAATAGTTTCTTTCCTAGTTGGGGCTTTTGGCTTGAAGTTATTTTATTAGGCCAGTCATTTAAGTATCTGACAGCCTTGATTTGATTGTCCTTACTGCCTGAGAGTTCAATTGAAACCTGAGATACATCATAGAGTCCTGACTTACAATGTATAGCTTTACTATGCATATAATACAGACAAGGACATTTCAACCTTGTTTTTGATAAACATTGTACTTGCCTCTAAAAAGTTTAAAGGACATATTTGTTATATAAATAAGTTTTTACAGTTCCTTATGAGATATCTCATATTTAGCATGATATTGAACACTCATCTACAGAATTTAAACAGTAACATTATTAAAATAGAGACATAAAAACTACTTAAACTAGTGTGCAAACAAAATTAAATTATTTATATTCTTCCATTAAAATCATGAAAGTCTTTGATGGTATCTACCTCAAACATTCAGATGCCAATTAATTAAAATTCATGATGTAGATAATAACTGAGGTTTTATTTTTTAAAGCTGGGCAAATGGTTTCCCATTAAGCAGAATGGTTGTTTGTTGTAAAAGCCAACTTCAAGCACTGGCTGATTTGGCTCAGTGGATAGAGCATCGGCCTAGGAACTCAAAGATCCCGGGTTTGATTCCGGTCAGGGGCATGTGCCTTGGTTGCGGGCACATCCCCAGTGGTGGGTGTGCAGGAGGCAGCTGATCGATGTTTCTCTCTCATCAATGTTTCTAACTCTCTATCCCTCTCCCTTCCTCTCTGTAAAAATCAATAAAATATATTTTAAAAAAGCCAACTGTTCAATGAATTAAAGTAACTTTTGAACCATAAAATCAAAGGTCAACTTATTCTTTGAGTAAAAAAAATAAAAATGATTTTGTCCATTTCTTTATTAAAAATATCCTTGTATGTCCATTTCCTTTAGTATTTTTTGTTAGACTCTTTAAAATATTTATGTACCAACTAGGAAACATGTCTTTAAGTTCCAAGTGAGATTTTTTTTAAATTAATATGGTTTTTAATAAGATTGGAAAAGAAATCAAATCACCCAGAGGACCATTTCAATGTTTAGGGGTCATGGGGTTATAATCATTCTCTGTTCCTAACAGCTTAGCATCTGTCTAGTACTTCGAAGAAATGGAGAGCTACTTAAAAATGGTGGTTGATCATGTGAGTGATTGGAAATTTTCCTTTTTTCTACTTTAGTTCTTCTTCTAGCTTATTTAATAATCAAATTGGCATGAGAAAGATCAAAAGGATAAAACCATAATTATGTATGTACATTCAGGGGTCATGGGACTGGAGGACAAGTCCTGCAGTTGACATTTACACTGAGTGGCCAGATTATTATGATCTCTGAACCCATAATAATCTGGCCACTCAGTGTAAATCCTATATAATAAAAGGCTAATATGCAAATTGTCCCCTTGACCAGGAGTTGAACCAGCAGGCAGGCCAGCCAACCGCCCATGTCCCCTCCCCCAGGCCAGGCTGGCCAGACCCCACCCATACACAAATTCATGCACTGGGCCTCTAATACACACACACACACACACACACACACACACACACACACACACACACTGAGTGGCCAGATAATTATGCGTTCAGAGATCATAATAATCTGGCCACTCAGTGTATATGCCACTCTGGACTAAGAAGGAAGTGGTAGTGATTTGGTCTCAGAAGGATGGTAGACAATTCAGAGGTAAATGAGAAGGAGAAAACATTTCATTAACAAATTCTTGCCAGGCCACCCAGAAACAATGGGGCGCAGAGGGTAGTTGAACAAACAAACCTTGCTAGGTTCCTTCAGATCTGCCACACTTAGTTCATATTATGCTAAGGTGGTAACTACCTTCCTGGAGCAGGTTTTTCTATCTCAATTCTTTTAGGCAGGTAGGGAGAGGTAAAAGGTCTTCTTGAGTCTATTATTTCTAAAAAATAACCAACTCAACATAATAAATATCCCCAAAAAGGCATGATGTTGGGGTGGCAAAATCTACTCCCCCACATCCAGCTCTGCACATGCTGTATACATATGCCAGTTGGCACAGAATTCTTCTTTTGTTGTAATGCACCAATTTATAATGACTCAGTATTTTCCCTTGCATAATAAATCCCCCCACACCTTCCTTGCTCCCATTCTTAGTAATTACAATGCTCAGTGAGATTGCAAGTTTAAAACTGAATAAAATTCTTTAAAAATTTGGAACAAAATAAAATTTAGTATATCATTTGGAGTATTTTCATGGTTTTCTATGATGTTCAATAACAACTGCTTTGCTCATGAAAAATATTCTAAGATAAAATTCTGATTATGAATATAAATGTTAACTTGACTACCACTCTATTAAGTACAGTTATATTGTGATCACAACTTATATTTATTGAGGAATAAGTAGCTCAATGCAATATTTTTAGGCAACTGCTGTAGAATGTGTAAGGGTGGGGAATGGAAATATTGTTTAATAGTAATTACCCAAATCTTAACACCCACAGCTAGTGAATCATATGTATTCCAGAAAGAACATAATTGACCTCTGTCACAGAAAGAAAATAAGATAGTGCAAACACTATGAAGTGAAACAAGAAAAATAAGGAAAGGAAAACAAATATTTACTTTGAAAAGATGATGGAAGTTATAAGTGGCAATAGAATTGTTGGCAGCAGTGAGAATAGCACCAGGTGTTAGATTGGTGGGATCAGACCGGACCTGGGTTCAGCAACCTCAGCACTTGAGGTCTGGCTAGGAAAGAATTCAGAGTCAAGACTCCAACTATAAGAGAAAGTTTATTTTAAAAGTCACAGGGGTAGAAAAAGTGAGAGATAGAAGACATAGGCTCAGGAGGTAATGCACCTGGGGGGAGGGGGAGCAGACAGAGAGGGGATTGGAGGGGAACATAGAAGGCCTGCTCTCAGGAAGTAGAACACCCTGGGTGGTCTTCCTAAGGGCTTTTAAGGGTGGGGATTTTAGGGGAAGTGTCATCCATGTGTTTTTGCTGCTTTTCTGGGCCTCAAGCTGAAATACAACTAAGGGTTAGATCTTATCTTTAGGGACATAAGTTTCTGAATCAGGCTGTAAATTGCTCCGGCCAGTTTGTTTGGCTATCTGTCTGGGTTTCCCCATTCTACTTGCCAAGGAATTTCCCTAGCATCTTAATATCCTGCCTCAGAATTACTTTTATTTAACAAAACTTATATAAACTTACTATGTACCAGGTAGACTCCTAAGCAATTAAAATATTAACTCATTTAATTCTCATTACAAACCTATGACTACTATTATACCTATTATTAACCCTGATTAGAAATGAGGAAGTTGGAATACAGAGAGATGGTAGCAAGTACCAAAGCCAGGATGCAAACTCCTTGAGTCTGGCTTCAAAGCTCCTTTTCTTAAAAACCATATGACAATTTCCCACCAAGAGTGAACAGCAAAAAGGAAGGTGGTCTCTAGAAAAAGAAATATTTTTTAAAGGAGTCTCTTTCTGGTTTTAAATTAACATAATTTTCTACTCAGAACAATTGCACATATGTGCATATGATAAATTAAGATTACCCCTCTTAAGATGCTGGCATGAAAATTAAAGAACAATAAAGACATGGGGGCCATAAAGAATATGAGGTATTAAACAAGCAGGAAAATGCAGTTTTAAATCTACTATAATAATCCTTAATGAAAACATTTCTGCAGGATGAGAAAGTCTAATTAACAGTGCTAGAATTGCCACAGTTGTAAAGAATTATCTTGTAATCTTGGAACAGTGGCTAACAGGATCACTCATTCAATATGTTAACAGTAAATTCATTTGATGAAGGAATTGCTACACTAATCTCATATTTTACCCCAGTACAGTTAAGAAAACTACAGAGGTTTGAATAATCAATTTTCATAAAGTAAAATTAGCTCTTATAATTCTTTCATATTCTAAATGACCTACAATCCAGACAGAGTAAGTCACACAAGTTTGAATTTTTTTGTTTGAATTTGTTTTTAAATAAAACAACTACAAAGTTTAGACGCTCAGATTAAGGCTGAATACCAGTGTCTTTACTTCTCTTGCCAGGAAAAAAAAATAATTCATGAAAACTGCCTTCTTAGACTAGGCATAACTGAATCAATTGCTTGACTACACTTAGGTAACATTTTGTATTGTTTTCAATATGTGTCTACTTGCTGTGTTTCTTCTTTAGCAACAAAAGTGTCTTCAAAAATTCATTGAGGTCATGAAACTAATGCCATTGTAATAAACTAGTTATTATTAAGGAGGAAAGGGGAGACCAAATAATATATGCATGCCATTTATACAGCTTTGCCAAAAAGCTGTATTTTAACAGTCTCCCAATCTGTTACCACTGACCGATGAGGATAAGGACCAGACAAAGGCACTTTAGACACAAGCCCAATAAGTTCTGAGTGACATGGTCAAGTGCTCAGTCCTGGGAGCAAATTGGTGGGCAGGATGGGTGTGGCCACAGCAAATGCACCAACCTAATATATAAAATTCTAGACAAAGAAGCACATTCTCTTGGCTCCCAGGCACTGGGTTCTTGGGACTTCTGTTGCAGGGGTCTGCACTCCCATAGCACCACATGGCCCACAGCAGTGTACTAATGGACTTTGATTAGCTTACATGCTGAACTATACCCAGCTGCAACATGGAACAGAAGCTCTGGACACTGGCCCCATTTTTGGCTCTACCATAACACCAGCTGCACTTTTCCAGGACTGGCTTAAGGGTATGGGCCTTTACAACCTGAGGAATTTAACTTAATCCAAATAAAGCCTTTTTCCAAGCTAGTCTTAGAAAATTCATTTTCTAAAGCTATTGTAAGAACTTCCACCTCACTCCTAGGAGCAACAGGGAAGTTTGATTCTCTGTTAACAAAAACGGGAAATTGTTCGAAAGGTGCACATACTAGTATCATTAGCTTCCTTTAGTTGTCAGCCTCAGTTTCACATCAGATAGTACTTTTGATAATATTTCGTAGATATACACCTATTAAATATTTTAATACACTTCGTAATTCAGGTTTTCATGAAAGCCCAAAGCTCTTATCTTTTGGCTGGAAATTCAGGAAGTGTTTTTGTTGTTGTTATGTTTTCTCTATGTGTGTTCTATAGGAATGTAAGCTATTATGGGAAGGATCTGAGATCAGAATTTTTCCAAACCTTAATCTAGGAACTTTTGAGTTATTTTCATCTTCCAAGTTTATGTTGTGGAAGGCCTTAAAATGTCAAGCCAAGTTTAGATATAACTATTTACACACTAGGAAGCCTAATTTAAAGGAAAAACAATCAACATGCCCTGATGTGGCATTATACATAAGTGTAAAGTTTTATTTTTAAACATATGGAAAATACTCAACATTGTTTTTTTACCAGAGTCCTAAGATTTAGCCATTGTCCTTGACCTTTAGTGGTGTGTGTATTTTACTTTTAATAGTTAATATATTTTATTTTAATACTCAGAAAGAACCTTTGACCCTCCCCCTTTCCTGCCTAGGAGATCAGATGGAAAGGCCTGGTCCAAGAAAGGAATCTTAATCTTAGTACAGTAGATAGAGCGGCTGCAAGCAGGAGTCTGTTAACTACATCCCCCTGATGTTCCACTGTTTTTTGGGATGCCTAGCAGGAATTTGCCTTCATTTGTGTTTCACTCTCCCTCAGCTACCTAAAATTGCCTACTTCCTTTATAAACTTTGTATATATTTGTCCTGTTAAATCTATCACTGTTAATTTGATTATTAGCCTAGCTAGAAGAATTTGCAAGGTGGCAGGAAAATACTTTTTTTTTTAGCTTTCACAATAAAGAATGTCTATTCAGTGAGCCTGCATTCCAAGCATGACCTACCATCCCAATGATTGCTGTGGCATGTTAGTGAATCTCAGGTAGCATAGTGGATTAGTGCCATGGCTACATATAAAAGGCATATCTTGGAAAACAAAATATTAGAAACCAATTTTGAAAAGAATTTTGAAACTATGATGTTAATTTCTACAGGTTATTTATCACAGGCTTTAACATAGAAAATAAATATATACTTTTATTTATTTCTTTTATTTATTTTTTTAAAATTTTATTGTTTAAGGTATTACAAATAGTAGTACATATATATGTCTTTTTTTTTTCCTCCCACTTACCTCCCCCCAGCCTTCCCCTACCCCCGGCACTTGCCCTCGTCCTCCAGCCCCCAGGAAGTTATTTTATTACTGCTTGAATGTGTTGGTTGTGCTTATATGCATGCATACAAGTCCTTCTGTTGATCTCTTACCCACCCCACAACCCTCCTCTACCTCCCCTCTGTAGTTTGACAGTCTGTTCGATGCTTCTTTGCCTCTGTCTATTTTTGTTCAACAGTTTGTAATGTTCTTTATTATCTATAAATGAGTGAGATCATGTGGTATTTTTCTTTCACTGACTGGCTTATTTCACTTAGCATAATGCTCTCCAGATCCATCCATGCTGTTGCAAATGGTAAGAATCCCTTCCTTTTTACAGCAGCATAGTATTCCATTGTGTATATGTAGCACAGTTTTCTAATGCATTCATCTGCTGTTGGGCATTTAGGCTGTTTCCAATTCTTAGCTATTGTAAATTGCACTGCTATGAACATAGGGGTGCATATATCCTTTCTGATTGGTGTTTCTGTTTTCTTGGGATATATTCCTAGAAGTGGTATTACTGGGTCAAATGGCAGTTCCATTTTTAATTTTTTTGAGGAAACGCCATACTATCTTCCACAGTGGCTGCACCAGTCTACATTCCCACCAGCAGAGAAAAAGGGTTCCTTTTTCTCCACATCCTCTCCAGCACTTGTCATTTGTTGATTTGATGATGATAGCCATTCTGACAGGTGTGAAATGGTACCTCATTGATGTTTTGATTTGCATCTCTCAGATGATTAGTGACTTTGAGCATGTTTTCATATGTCTCTTGTCTTTCTGAATGTCCTATTTGCCCATTTTTTTTTATTGGATTGTTTATCTTCCTTTTGTTAAGTTGTATGAGTTCCTTGTAAATGTTGGAGATTAAACCCTTATCGGAGATAACATTGGCAATTATGTTCTCCCATGCAGTGGGCTTTCTTGTTGTTTTGATGATGGTTTCTTTTGCTGTGCAGAAGCTTTTTATTTTGATGTAGTCTCATTTGTTTATTTTCTCTTTAGTTTCCATTGCCCTAGGAGCTGTATAGGTAAAGATATTGCTATGGCAAATGTTTGCTATTTTGTTGCCCATGGCTTCTTCTAAGATTTTTATGGTTTCCTATCTTACGTTTAAGTCCTTTATCCATTTTGAGTTTGTTTTTGTGTATGGTGTAAGTTGGTGGTCTAGTTTCATTTTTTTGCATGTATCTGTCCAGTTGTCCCAACACCATTTATTGAAGACTGTCTTGTCTCCATTGTATGCTCTTGCCTCCTTTGTCAAATATTAATTGAGCATACTGGCTTGTGTTGATCTCTGGGTTCTCTGTTCTGTTCCACTGGTCTATATGTCTTTTCTTGTGCCAGTACCAGGCAGATTTGAGAACAGTGGCTTTGTAGTATAGCTTTATATCTGGTATTGTGATGCCTCCTTCATTATTCTTCTTTCTCAAGATTGGTGCAGCTAATCAGGGTCTTTTTTTATTCCCGATGATTTTTTGGAGAGTTTGTTGTAGGTCTTTGAAGTATGCCATTGGTATTTCAATGGGGTTTGCATTGAATTTATTGATTGCTTTGGGTAGTATGGACATTTTAATGATGTTGATTCTACCAATCCATGAACATGGTATATTCTTCCATTTATTCATATCGTCCTCTATCTCTTTTTTTTATAGCGTTCTGAAATTTTCTGAGTCATCTTAATATTTTTGTTGCAATGGTAAATGGGATTTCTTTTATAATATATTTTACTGTGAGTTCATTATTGGTGGATAGAAAAGCCATAGACTTCTGGGTGTTAATTTTGTATCCTGCTACATTGCCAAATTCATTTATTAAGTCTAGTAGTTTTTTGATGGAGTCTTTGGCGTTTTCTATGTGCAGTATCATATCATCTTTGAATAAGGACAGTTTTACTTCTTTTTTTCCAATTTGAATGCCTTTTATTTCTTCTTCTTGACTGATCGCAATAGCTAGTACTTCTAATAGTGTGTCGAATAGGAGTGGTGAGAGTGGGCATCCCTGTCTTGTTCTTGTTCTTAGGGGAAATGGTTTTAGTTTTTGCCTATTGAGTATGATGTTGGCTGTGGGTTTGTCATATATGGCTTTTATTATGTTGAGGAATGATCCTTCTATTCCCAACCTTACTGAGAGTTTTTATCAAGAAAGGGTGTTGGATTTTGTCAAATGCTTTTTCTGCATCAATGAATATGATTATATGATTTTTAACTCTCAGTTTGTTTATGTGGTGTATGACATTTATTGCTTTGTGGATGTTGTACCATCATTGCATCCCCAAGATAAATCCTACTTGGTCATAGTGTATGATATTTCTGATATACTGCTGGATCTGATTTGCTAGAATTTTGTTGAGGATTTTGGCATCTATGTCCATGAGGGATATTAGCCTATAATTCTCTTTCTTAGTATTTTCTTTATCTGGTTTAGGGATTAGGGTAATGCTGGCTTCATAGAAATAGGTTGGAAGTGCTCCTTCCCCTTGATTTTTTTTTTAATAGTCTAAGAAAGACAGGTTTTATTTCTTCTTTGAATATTTGATAAAAATCCCCTGTGAAGTCGTCTGGTTGAGGGATTTTGTTTGTTGGAAGTTATTTTTTTAAAAAATATATTTTATTGATATTTTACAGAGAGGAAGGGAGAGGGATAGAGAGCTAGAAACATCGATGAGAGAGAAACATCGATCAGCTGCCTCCTGCACACCCCCCACTGGGGATGTGCCCGCAACCAAGGTACATGCCCTTGATTGGAATCGAACCCGGGACCCTTCAGTCTGCAGGCCGACGCTCTATCCACTGAGCCAAACCGGTTTTGGCGTTGTTGGAAGTTATTTTATTACTGCTTCAATTTCCTTTATTTATCAGCCTATTCAGATTTTTTTATTCCTCATGGTTGAGTTTTGGAAGGTCATATTTTTTTTAGAAATATGTCCACTTTTTCTAAGTTTACCAGTTTGTTGGACTAGAGTTGCTCATAGTATTTTTTTATGATTCTTCATATTTCTGTGGGGTCTGTTGTTATTTTACCTGTTTCATTTCTGATTTTGTTTATTTGGGTCCTCTCTCTTTGCATCTTGGTGAGCCTGACTAGAGGTTCATCAATCTTATTTATCCTTTCAAAGTACCAGCTCTTGGTTTCATTAGTCTTCTGTATTGTTTTTTTTTTTTTTTTGGTTTCTATGTCATTTATTTCCGCTCTGATCTTTATTATTTCCTTCCTTCTGATCACACTGTGCTTTTCTAGTTGCTCTCTTTCTAATTCTTCAAGTTGCAGAGTTAGATGGTTTATTACCAGTTTTTCTTGTGTTTTGAGGTAGGCCTGTAATTCTATGAACTCTTCTCTCAGGACTGTTTTCACTGTGTCCCAAAGATTTTGGATTGTTGTGTTTTCATTGTCATTTGTTTCCAGGATGTTTTTTATTTCTTCTTTGATATTTGGTAACCCACTCATTGTTTAATAGTGTGCTCCAAGTGTTTGGATTTTTGTGATTGTTTTTACTGCAGTTGATTTCTAATTTTATGCCATTTTGATCTGAGAAGATGCTTGATATGATTTCAATCCTCTTGAATTTGGAGAGACTTTGCCTGTGTCCCCATATGTGATCAATCTTTGAAAATGTCCCATGTGAACTTGAGATGAATGTGTATTATATAGTTTGTGGTTTAATGTTCTAAAGATGTCACGTAAGTCCATCTGATCTAGTGAGTTGTTTGAGATTGATGTTTCTTTGCTAATTTTTGTCTGGAGGATTTATCCAGTGATGTTAATGGGATATTAAAGTATTCTACTATGATTGTGTTGCTGTCAGTCTCTCCCCTGATATCTTCCAGAAGTTGTTTTATGTATTTGGGTGCTCCTACATTGGGTGCATAAATGTTTACTAGAGTTATATCCTCTTGTTGTATTGATCCCTTTAGAATTATGAAGTGTCCTTTATTGTCTCTTGTTATGGCCTTCACTTTGACGTCTATTTTGTCAGACATAGGTATTGCTACCCCAGCTTTTTTTTTTTTTCATTTCCATTTGCCTGATAGATATTTTTCCATCCCTTCATTTTCATTCTGAGTCTCTTGTTCTGAGGTGGGTCTCCTGTAGACAATTTATATATGGGTCATGTTTTCTTATCCATCCACTCACTCAATGTGTTTTGATTGGAGCATTTAATCCATTTACATTTAATGTTATTATTGATAGATACTTGTTTATAGCCATTTCTGTACTTTATGCATGTGTTCTTATGTGTTTTGATTGGAGCATTTAATCCATTTCCACTTAATGTTATTATTGATAGATACTTGTTTGTACTTTATGTTTGTGTTCCTTCCTCCCTTTCTGTTTCTTCTTTTTACACCATTCCCTTTAGCATTTCCTGCTTTGCTGGCTGGGTAGTGATAAACTCCCTTAGTTAGTTTTTTTTTTTTTTTTTTGTCAGCAAAGCTCCTGATTTTCACTTCAATTTTGATTGATAGTCTTGCTTGATAGAGTATTCTTGGATTCAGTCCTTTGCTTTGCATCACTTTGTATGCCTCCTTCCATTCTCTTCTAGCTTGATGTGTTTATGTTGAGAAATCATTTGATAATCTGTTGAGGGCTCCCTTGTAGGTAACTCTCTGTCTCTCTCTTGCAGCCTTTAAGATTCTCTCTTTGTCATTAACATTTGCCATTGTAATTATGACATGTCTTCTTGTGGTCCTTTTGGGATTCATATTGCTTTAGACTCTGTACTTGTGTGACTTTTTTGTTCCCCACATCAGGGAAGTTTTCTCTCATTATTTCTTCAAATAGATTTTGTAATCCTTGCTGCTCCATTGTCCTTCTGGCATCCCTATTATATGTATGTTACTTGATTTCTTGTTATCCCAAAACTCCCTTAGGCTCTCTTCCTGCTATTTAATTTTTTTTCCAGTTGCTATTCAGATTGAGCTTATTTCTCTACCTTATCTTCTAACTCACTAATTCGGTCCTCTGCTTCTTCTAGTCTACTGTTGAAATCTTCCATGGTGTTTTTTATTCTAGCTATATCACTTTTGATTTCTTCCTGATTTTTCCATAGGTTGTTGATTTTCTCATCCATCTGGTGTATGAACTGTATGACCATTACTCTGAATTATTTTTCTGTCATGTTGCATGCTTCCATTTCACTAATTTCATTTCTTGGTGATTCCTTATTTTCTTTCCTCTGGGGATTGTTGTTTCTCCCCATTCTTACTATCACCAGAAGGTTCTAATGTCAAGTTGTGTGGGCCTGGGCCATGTGCAGTGGGAACTTTGCACCACCCAAGTGTCACTGAAGAGCTCCGACACCAAGATGTGTGGCTGGCGTAGGTTGGTGGGAGCCACGCTCACCCAGGATCAGAGTCACCAACGCTCAGTGTGCCCTGGTGAATGCACCTAGAATCAGGGACCCCGCCTGTGCCACGCTGAAACAGAGACCCTGCTGGCATGTGCAGAAAATCAGAGTCCCCTAGTGCATGCCAGAAGTCAGAGTTCCCCTATGCCCGCACCAAGAATCGAGTATCAGAGTCTCTGTTGTTTGGTGCAGCCTCGCACAGAGAACAGGGTCCCTGTGTGTGCTTGTGCCAAAAATTGGAGTCACTGGCTCTTAGTGTGATTTCACTGGGAATCAGGGATCCCAGGTGCACGTGATGAGAAACAGAGTCAAGTCACTGGTGTTCAGTGCTGCCTTTTGCCTGGAGAATCAGGGTCCCGGTCAGTTTGCGTGACCAGTTTCACAGTAGCACTGTGTCAGAAGGAGGTCCACTCTTGTGCTGTGGAAAACAGACTTCCATGTGTGCTTGTCCAGAATCGAAGTCACGTGGCACTGCCGCCCTGCGTGGGCATGGAGTTTGAACTTTCCTCTCAGTTCAAACTCCATACCCTCCCCTTGTATGAGCCTGAGAGCACGCCGACACTGGGAATCTGTTCCCCGCAATGTTTATTGAGGGGAACAGAGTCCCAGTGTCAGCATGCTCTCAGGCTCAAATTCCTGTAGCTGCTCTGCGGCCCATACGAGGGGAGGATCTAGCAGTTCCTATGGTGCATGCCGTGAGCCTGTGGGTAGGGGGATGGGCTCTGTGACTCACAGAAATCTTTGGCTAGGATGTCTGGATTCTTGGTGTCTGTGAGTCTGTAGCTGTGGTCGCAGGTCTCTGTCCCCAGTGGCTTCAGGGTCCTGGTTTGCATTTGAGACCAGACTGGGTGGTGCTGAGGCCAGGATCCTAGTCTCAAGCAGTTCTGTTTTTCAAGATGGTGTGGTCTCTGTGCCTGCATTGGCTGCCCCTGGAATGTCTGTGGTGGCAGCAGGGCTCTGCTGTGTAAGACAGCCAGGTTTGGCAGACCCTTGGAAGACCTGTAGGATCTAACTGTATCTAGCTCATACACACACACACCACACACGTCCACACACTCCTGTATCACTCCCTCACTCTCTCACACTCTCTCCCTCCTTACCTTCCTGCTGGTCGCCATCTTCAGGATCAAAATCATAAATATGTACTTTAAACAGCATTTGGAACAACAGTAATTCAAATGAATAAAATATAAATTCTCTGTTTTCAAAATATATAGAAGACATCAAGGCTTAAAATACTTTTACCATATGAATCATTTCTTTACATAGAATTTGAATTATGATTCACCAGCCTGCATGAGTCCTGTAGCAATGCCTAGCACCCAAGCTAAAACAAATTGTGTTTTTAATCACAGAAGAAACCTTTTAGATGACACTGAAATCAAAGTGCTAAAATCTCATCACTTGGTCTATCATGTGGACTCACAAGTAAAGCTCATTGGGAATGAAATGTAGGCCACATCAGAGAGGAATATACATCAGGAATAGGTAGGGCTAGAGCTGGGATGCAATTCACAGTGAAGGTCTGATCCTCAAAGGAGAGGTATCAGCAGAGCAAGTTTGAATGCCCACAAGGGGAATACAATATACTTGGCTTAACTTCCAGAAGTCAAAGATCCTGAACTAGTGTGTGGGATTCTGTAGAAAAGATATTTAAGCAATGCTAATATTCATGGTCAGGCAACCATATGATCAGGTTCTCTTCATAGTAAAACTTTGGCCAATGGCTCTCCCATTAGCTATCTGTGAAGCCTTGGGCCAGTGATAAAGTATTTGTATTTGTTTCTGTATCTGTAACATGGGGATATTTATGCAATTTTCATAAAATTGTTATTGTTATTGAAGGAGAGCATGCCTTGTCTCCCCCAGTTACTTCTGGGGGTGGGATTCTTATGATATCCTGAGAAAAGGAGTTTTCTGAGACTTACATGGGAGGATGCTATATGGTAGAAAGCTTTATTTCCATGCAATTACACTCCTGGGTTTCCAAAGTCCCATTCCCCTTAGTCCAGTCATAGAAGGAGTATAGCTGAGATTTCAGTAGAACTAAAATAACAGCCAGTGTCCAGAGTTTCCTTTCCATTTTGGATCTGGGTCTAGTTCAGCATCAGGCTAACTACAGTCCATTAGCCCATTGCAAGTGGGAACCGCATGGCCATGGGCCATACGGGTGAATGCAAGAGAGCACATCCCAAGCAACAAGAGTCCCAAGAGCACAAGAGTTGAGCACAGCAAGAGAGCAAATTCCTTTAAGGGGTTATATATTCCAAATCTTCATCCCCTTGTAGTGACCGCGCCCATTCTGGCCAACCATCTCTGTCCCCAGGTGTGATTGACAGAAAATACCTTCTTTATGTCACCCCAACTTTACTGGGCATGTATCTATCTTCCCTATGTGGTTCCTTCCCCCTGTGTTTTGCAGAGAACATGCCTATAATGTTTGGTCTTCCCTTTGCTCCTTTCCTGTTATTAATAACTAGTTAGTTACAATAGTATCACTATGAAAGCTAATACAATAGATTCTAAAGCAAGCACATAGGTGTTCAATAAAGGAAATATCCAATTCCTTTTTTCTTTCTCTAATCTCATCTCAAAATTAGAAGGTAAAACAAGAAGCAAGGGAAAATTATAGTCATATAGGCTGGGCAAATGAAACTGGTATTAAGAAACATGGACATTCAGCTGTGTACGTCCCACCCCAACACATTGATTTCTGCACTTAGGTATTATGATGACTGGGCATCGTAAAGTACTCCCACATATGGTGCAGATCAGTTCTTGCCCAAGGTAGAGTTGGCTTTCAACAATCTGCTTTTATAAAAATATAAATATATTTAAGGAATATATAATGACAGGGGACTGCTTAGTATGATGTGGAAGTGTTTCATCTCAGAATTTTGACAGATAACAATCTTAATAATGAATCTTCCCTCCCAGGACTTGTTTATTTAGAACACATCTGTCTTACATGCAAATAAAGGGCACTAACTTTTAGTCAAATAGCAATTTAGCAGGTTGCATGCCTCTGAGAATTTAAATATTTTCCTTTTTTGTTTTGTTTACTATTTTCTTTGACTTTAGAGTAGATAGTCCTTCTCCCCTGCTTCTATTTCCTCCTCATAATTCTTATTGGCATACATTGTAGAGCATCCTAATCCCTGTGCAGTTTTTAGTCCTTCTCTATGATATATAATTCTTTTTTGTTGTTGTTAACTAAGGGTATTGAAAAAAAGAATAGGACAACTGAATAATTTCTACTTTATGGGAGGAAAAGTAATTTTTATTCTACCCTTCTAAATTCTTCTGGTTGGTCTAATAATTAAATTGACATAAAACAGATCAACAGAAGAAAATAACCAAATTTATCTTTAATGTACATACAGGGATACCATGGGACTACAGGACTCCAGGACAAATTGGACAGTTGAGACATATATCATCTTGAGCTAAGGAGAAAGTCCAGTAGTAGTTTGGACTTCAAAGGGAAGGTAGACAATTCACAGGTAGATGAGAAAAAACAAACATTTTATAAACAAATTCTTGCCAGGCCATCCAGAAACAATGGGACACAGAAGGGAGTCTAACAAACAGACCTTGCTAGGTTCCTTCAGGTCTGCCACCTTTAGTTCATATTATACTAAGGTGATAGTTCCCTTCATAGAGCAGGTTTTTCTATCTGAATTCCTTTAGGCACATAAGCAGGGGGGTAAAAAGTCTTTTGGAGTCTTTTGCTTTCCTAAAAAATAATAAGCTTAAACTAATCAATATTCAAAAAAAGCATATTTGTGGGTGGCAAAACTCTGGTTCCCCCTTAC
Organism: Plecotus auritus; assembly: GCF_963455305.1. Taxonomy (NCBI): domain Eukaryota; kingdom Metazoa; phylum Chordata; class Mammalia; order Chiroptera; family Vespertilionidae; genus Plecotus; species Plecotus auritus. The sequence continues at coordinate 67,152,586 of NC_137784.1, forward strand.
TAGTCATATTGAAATTCCCACCAGGCTTCTGCAAAGATCTTTGGTCAAGTTTGAGTTATCTTAGAAAGAATTCATGAGTTTCCTAATATATTTCATATGCATATTCTTTACAGTAAGACTGCAAAAGCACATCACCTGGCCTATAGCTGTAAAACTTCACCTTTAAAGTCTAACACTGATTATAGATGATGTCTTAACATCTATAAAAATCTTCAGGTATCTCTTTATCTTTTTACACTTTTCTTTCTGGCCGATTGACTAATGCATTCTTATGTTCCAATCAAACTAGACTACTTGTTCTTCCCTCAATATCCTTACTCTTTTACACCCATTTACTAGTACACACACACACACACACACACACACACACACACACACACACACACACAAACACTTGAGGCCTGGTGCACGAAATTCGTGCAGGGGGTGGTCCTTGAGCTCAGCCTGCACCCTCTCACTATCCGGAATCCCTCGGGGGGTGTCTGACTGCCAGTTTAGGCCTGATCTGCTGGGTCCTAACCGCTCACCTGCCTGTCTGATCACCCCTAACCGCTCTGCCTGCCTTCCTGATTGCCCCTAACTGCCTCTGCCTCAGACCCTGCCACCACGGCTCAGTACAGAAGGACATCTAGAAGGATGCCTGGAAGTTTGTTCGGCTGTCAGGTGTAATTAGCATATTACACTTTCATTATTATAGATTTCTCTCTTTCCAAACAATGCTCTTCCCTTGTCTCTACCTGTGCTTAACCATTGGCATAGTACTCATTTTGTAAATTAACATGTTGCATACTTTTTAATCCACCCAACTGCCTATAATCTCTCCATTCTCTGAGCTCCCATAGCACTATGTCAGTACCTCCCAAGGTTTTATCACACACAGGCTGGCATTTCAAATACTTATACCAATATCTTATTCTCCCATTATAATATTAGAGCAGGGATGGTTTCGAACTTATGATTTCACACTTACTATAGTATATTGCATTTATTATGTGTTCTTCAGTCCCAAGCACAACATTTTTCTCTCACCTAAATACTGGTATTCACCTACACTTTTCTTGAAAAGGCAATATATCATGCTGGATAAGAGCTTGCATTTTATTTTAATATTTTAAAATATCTTTTTATTGAGTTTTCTTTCAGAGAGAGAGAGGAAGGGCGAGAGAGAGCGAGAGAGAGAAACATCTATAGGTTGCCTACCATGTGCACCCTAACCAAGGAACAAACCTTCAACCTGGGCATGTACCCAGATGTAACTAGTGACTTTTCCATAAACAGATGACATTCAACCAACTGAGCCACACCAGCCAGGACAAGAGCTTTCATTTTAGAGTCAGGTAATTCTGGGTTTAAAATCCAGCATTGCCTCTGACTAGCTATGTAATCTTCATGAAACTATTTAATAGCTCTGAGTTTTATTTTCATCAGTTGTTGTAAAATACACCTCTTTCATCAAGAAGTGATGTGGATGATGTACATAAACTATATAAAGTTTTTAGTACAATATCTGGCACATAGTAAATATTTAATAAATGCTAATTACAGTATATACTAATGTATATGTACTTTTTTTTAGCTTCTGGGATATTTATTAAAAGTTGTATATATTTGTTTTGTTTTTTTTATTTTTTTAATTGTTTGAAGTATTACAAATAGTAGTACATGTCTCCTTTTTTTTTTTTTCCTTCCCCATTGACCTTCCCCCGGCCTCCCCTTCCCCCCAGTACATGCCTTTACCTGCCCCCTCCCCTCAGTGTTTTTTATCCATTGGTTATGCTTATATGCATGTGTACAAGTCCTTCGGTTGATCTCTTACAGCCCCCGCCCCCCGCAACCTCCTCTGCCTTCCCACTGTAGTTTGACAGTCTGTTCAATGCTTCTTTGCCTCTGTATCTATTTTTTCCCCATTTCATTCCTTTAAAAAATCTTGCCTCTGCAGACTAGAAATAAACATATAATAACAAAAAATGTTTGAGTCCCAATTTCCATGTCCAACAGTTCTGAGTCCCCATTTCAATGTCAAACAGTTCCTTATGTGTACATGTCAGCAATGATATCTGGATGGTGGGCACATGGTGGCAATGCATGTCCGACCCTCTCTGGTTTGGTCCTAGGCAACTTGCTGCATCCCACAGCTGCTGAGTGCTAGCGTGTACTTTTATTTATATGCTGTTTCATCTATTGAGCTCCAGTCCATAAATCAGTGGTTTATAATTTAATGCAGTTTTATCCCTTTCTTTATCTATTCATTTTTTAAAAAAGTCCATGCTGTACTGTCTTTAAACCTATGTCATCTCATAGAGCTTTCTATTTTTATGTCAAAGTCTCTAAAGAAGAAGATTACTCAGCCTCTAAAAAAAAAACTAATTCATTAAACTCTGCCCTTTTTTGGCAAGGGGTCAAATGGTAGGACTTAATAGAACAAGATACCCATGAAGCAAAGTTGACTGTTTTACTTTCCATTTATCATCATTGCTGCTCTTCAGAATTCCATCAGTGTTCTTGGTACATCAGGCCAAATCTGAAACATGATCAGATGAGCTTTGCTGCTTGGAGGCCTCAATAATTGACATCCTAATTAAAGCTACATTTAAAAAATCAGGTATAACTAATTTTTTCAAGACCATCAAGTGATCTTTTAAAATACTCAATAAAAGAAGTTTGGAGATGGGTTATTTCTAAAGTATCTGGTAATGAGCTACTTTTATGATTTGTGTATTTACAAAAAAATGGGAATCTGCTTGCTATGCATAAGTATTGAAGGTACACAGAAGGAACTTAGTGATCTGCCTTGCCTCTTTGATGCACATATTATATATATCATGAGATAACTATGAGGACCTCTTAGGCCATTTTCCTTTTTTCTCAGCTTCATTGAGATACTAGAGGCCCGGTGCACGAAATTCATGCACGGGGGTGTGTGTTCCTCAGCCCAGCCTGTACCCTCTCCAATCTGGGACCCCTCAAGGGATGTCCGAATGCCCATTTAGGCCCAATCCCACCGGTGCGTCCCTCTCACAATCCAGGACTGCTGGCTCCCAACTGCTCACCTACGTGCCTTCTTGATTGCCCCTAATCACTTCTGCCTGCCAGCATGATCACCCCCTAAGCACTCCCCTGCCAGCCTGATTGATGCCTAACTGCTCCCCTGCAGGCCTGGTCACCCCTAACTGCCTTCCCCTGCAGGCCTGGTCCCCCCAACTGCCCTTCCCTGCAGGCCCGGTTGCCTCCAACTTCCCTCCTCTGCCAGCCTGGTCACCCCTAACTGGCTTCCCCTGCAGGCTTAATCGCCCACAACTTCCCTCCTCTCCTGGCCTGGTCATCCCTAACTGCCCTCCCCTGCAGGCTTGATCACCCTCAACTGCCCTCCCTTGTAGGCCTGGTCCCTCCCAACTGCCCTCCCCTGCTGGCCATCTTGTGTCCACATGGGGGCAGGACCTTTGACCACATGGGGGCAGCCATCTTGTGTGTTGGAGTGATGGTCAATTTGCATATTACTCTTTTATTAGATAGGATACAGGCCTGGTGCACGGGTGGGGTGCAGCTGGTTTTCCCTGAAGGGTGTCCCAGATCAGGGTGGGGGTTCCCTTGGGGCATGGGGCGGCCTGGGCGAGGATCCTGTGGTGGTTTGCAGGCTGGTCACACCCCCCGGTGACCCAAGTGGAGGCCCTGGTATCTAGGGTTTATTTATCTTCTATAATTGAAACTTTGTAGCCTGGAGCGGAGCCAAGCCTCCTGCTCACTCAGTGGCTGCAGCCATTTTGGTTGGGATTTATTTATCGTCTATAATTGAAACTTTGTAGTGGAGGCCAAGGCAGGCCAGGGCTGCGGGAGCTTGGCTTCCTCCATCACTAGGGGCAACTCAAGCTTCCTGCTCTCTCCAGCTCCATGCCTACCGCCATTTTTGTTGGGATTTATTTATTTTCTATAATTGAAACTTTGTAGCCTTGAGTATAGGCCTGGGCCAGCCAGGGTGGCAGGGAAGCTTGGTTTCCTCCCTTGCCAGGGAAACCCAAACCTCCTGCTTGCTGCAGCTCCTTGGCCGCAGCCATCTTGGTTGGGTTAATTTGCATACTTGCTCCTGATTGGCTGGTGGGCATGGCCTGTGGTTGTAGTGGAGGTGAGGTCAATTTGCATATTACTCTTTCATTAGATAGGATAATTAATACATAACATTGTATAACTTTAAGGTGTCCTTTGTGTTCAGAAATAAAAATTGGTAACTGTAAGAATGTGAGAAATAAGAACTGCAGCACCTCTGACTTTTACCCTGAATCTCCCTTCCTATAGAACATGGGGCTTCCTAAAGAAGTATGTAATCAAGGTATGCTGAGCATTAAGGCAAAATGAGCACTGTATTTAGTCACACATCTGAGCTGACTCTTCATTGAGGAAGTCATGCTTCTTTAGGTTTTTGTCACTCAAAGGCAACACTGGAGTCATTTAACCAGCATAGCATGTGTTCTCTTTGATACTTTAATGAGATTGTAGTAGAGAATATATATAGGAGAAGAATTATTCAAAAATATTGAGGACGCTTTTCTTATTTTTAATTTCTTGGTTAAGGTATCACATATGTGTCCTTATCCCCCCATTGAGGACTTTTTTCATCCTTGAAGGTGTCTAAGTACATTCACTCCTACAAGAAAATAATTAAATGAACAAAAACTGCAATGATATCTTAAAAGTCATAATTATTCACAGATCATGCACCTTACGCATCATTTACTTTTACTTTGTCTAAAATATTTATGTCTTGGCAAATTTGTTGTGTTTTTGTTACTAGTTGGAAGATGTCCTTATCCCAACCTGATGCTCATGGGGGTGGATTTATTGCAATATTACGAGAAAAAAGAATTTTCTTAGTCTAGCACAGGAGGATGAGATATCATTAAAAGCTTTATTTCTGTGGAATTACAGCCCTGAGTTTCCAAAGTCTCATTTCTGTTCATCCCACCAAGGAAGAAATGTAGCTGTGGCTTCAATTGGGCTAGAATCAGTCAGTGTCCAGAGTTTCCATTATTTGTTAGGGCACAGTACAATCCAGCATCAGGATAGCTTAGTTTGTTTTTTCCCACTGCAATCCATTAGTCCTTTGCATCTGAGGACTGCAGTGACACATGGCTATGGAGGAAACACAGGAGAATGCAAGAAGCAGGAACAAGAGAGCCCCACGAGCCAAAAGTGACAAAAGAAACAAGGAAGTGAACTCCTTTGTTTGGGGGATTCTGTGTCCCCATATCTTTACAGGTTTGCATTGGCTCCACCCATTCTGGCCAGTGATCTCTGTTCCCAGGTTTGACTGATGGGCACCTTCCCTAGTTACCCCAACTTCACTGTGCAAGCATTCATCCCCCCCTTTGATCAGTCCTTTTCCCCAGCAAACTGCAGGGAATGGGCTGGTGTCTTCCACCAATACAATTATCCTTCTTCCTCTTCCCCCTTGCATCACCTCTGAGTATTTGGCATTGCTGTTAATATGTAGCATAGGAAACTATTGAGCTTCTGTTTATATTTTTTTATCACAACAACTTTTAAAAGCTCTGTTGTTAGTTTGAAAGAGAGTTTCACAATATGTTAAATACAATTTTTTTCTTTTAATATTCTAATAAAAGTGTCTTTGATAGTTAGCTCTTCTGAGGCAATATAATTTACACCTGTACAAAATGCACTTTGCTCTAAATGAAGGTAAATAAATTATTTGTGCCATATGTCCTACTCTTTCTGCTTGCTCTAATATTTTTCAAAGAAAGCTGTTTGTACTACTTCTTTCTTGCTTTATTGTCACTTAATACAATAATTCAAAAAAAGCATTTAATGAGTGTTTTGTTTAAGTCCTGAGGCAAGTACTGGAAATATAACCATGAAAAAGAAAATAAGAAACAAAATGCAAGCCCTGATTTCTAATTCTGTTACTTACTACCTATATGAGCTTGCAGTCTAGTATGAAAAGAAGTGCCAACCACCAATTATAAAATAAGATAGGAATAAATAGGCACTCCATGTTTGAATAAGTAAAATGTTATGATCATGCAAAAGAAGTGATTGCATTTACTGGGAGTGGAAATCAGGAAAGAGCTCTGATTTGTAGTGGCATTGGAGCTGAAATTCAAAGTCCCAAATGGTCAAGATCAATGACATATTTGTTAGAAAACAACAACAACAACACACACACAACAACAACAATAACACACACACACACACACAAGAAAGGAATTTTGTATGCAACAGACCCTCAATCAGCAGTAATGGTTTTTATTTCCCAAACTCACACAGAAAGTGTAAACATCAAACTAACTCAAAATGTCCCTATCCTGTTTAACAAGATAATGATTTGCTAGTTGCTTTTCAGAGACAACAGACAAAAACAGCAAGCCACGCAGACAAAACATTTGCAAAGGAGAGAACTTTTACCTTTGCCTGCAGCCATAACCAGAATCTTTCCCCTCCCCCACACACAGAACCAAAGAACCAGGACATAAACAGAACTTGAACACTAGATCACTTTCCAAAGTGAAGGGTCCATTGTCCAGGAAAATCTGGTGTTGATTGCCCTTACCAAATGGCCAGCTCCAAGGCCCTCCAATTAAAACTTAACTCATCAATACTTCCCCATAAACCTGTAAAATCTGCCCCCAACCCAGGGATTTCAGAATTTCCAGCTTTAGTTTTCTGTTCTAATAGGTGTTACCATACATATATATATATGGCCCTAATATGCAAATAGACCAAATGGCAGAACAACCAAACAACCGGTTGCTATGACATGCGCTGACCACTGAGGGCGCAGCATGCAGAACATGGTGGGCATCAGCTGTGGCAGGATGGTGGAGCAGGGGAGCCAGGGCACCAGACCAAGGCAGGGCACCGGTCACTGTCATCGGTGCAAACCTTTCATGGTTACCGAAAAATTACTTGCTCCCGCCGGGTGCTCCCACCTGCTGCCAGCGCCGGCCCTGCTCATACCCACTGCCAGTGCCCGGAACCAGTCCTGATGGCTCAGCGCCATCAGTGGGTGCAAGCAGTGGCTGGCAGTCCCAATTGCTCCTAAGGGCTTCTCCACCTCCCCCTGCTCCTGAGGGGCGAGTGGGCAGCAACTGCCACTCATACCCACTGCTGGCACTGGCCCCAAATACTCTGTGCCATCAGTGGGTGCGAGCAGGGCCAGTGCTGTCAGTACACGGGAGCAGTGGCAGGAGCGGGGCGACCTGCCCCTGTGTCCACCCCAGCCTCGAAGCCCACAGTTCCTTTCAAGGTGCACGGATTTGTGCACTGGGCCCCTAGTTTATAATAAAACAGTCATTTTTCCTCCTCCACTGCACTTCTTGGTGTTTAGTGTTTGGCTCTGCTAGTATGAAAAATCTCTTTTTGTTGATAACAGTAGTAAGTGGCATAATTGGAAACCAATCTCCTGTTTTACATAATAATGCCTTTCCATAATAGTTTTCTCCCTAAAGCTAGTATGCTTTGATTAACAGAGTTGTGTCAATATCAGCAGAAAACATTTAAATTAAACTGGATCAATTTTAGACTGAACTGGATTACCTTGAGAACTTCCATTTTGGGGAACAAGTATGTGAAAGAACAGGTTAAAGATAAAAAAAACAACTATTTTTTCCTAAATTTTATTTTTTTCCAATTACAGTTTATATTCAATATTATTTTGTATTAGTTTTAGGTATATAGCACAGTGGTCAAACAATCTTATACTTTATAAACTGGTCTCCCTGATATTTCCAGTACCTATCTGGGGCCATACATGGTTGTTACAATATTATTATCAGTATTCCCTATACTGTACTTTACATCCCCATGACTATTTTGTAACTACCAATCTGTACTTCTCAACCCCTTCACCTTTTCATGCAACCCCCTAACACTCCTCCCCTCTGGCAATTATTAGCCTATTCTCTGTATCGATGAATCTGTTCTATTTTATTTGATCATTTATATTGTTCTTTAGATTCCAAATATAAATTAACTCATGTGGTATTTGTCTTTATCTGACTCATTTCCCTTGGCATAATACCCTCTAAGTCTATCCATGCTGTCACAACTGGTAAGATTTGATTCTTTTCAAAAACCATTCTTGATTATCAGGTATTAAATAGTTATTTGGACCCGAAATTCAGGAAAAAATCAGAGCAACCTTTAGGAAATATTAGACACAGACATACATATGCGCGCGCACACACACACACACACACACACACACACACACACACCCTATGTCATTAATGATATTTTGTTTCTGAGCTTTTATCATGGATGCACATAAAAACTTTAGAGATAAAGAAGCCAAAATAGGTAAGCTTGCAAGTGGACTATTTTTTTTGTTTTTGTTTTTAATTTAATCCTTAGGAGAAATTTTTGAATCAACTGAATAAATGCCCCAGTTAATCTACATTGTGAATATAATTTAAGAACACATTTACTTTTAATAATGAATAGATAAAGTACACATTCCGAGCATCAGCAAGTTTGCAAGTGGTTGTATACCAGTATATTATTGTTTTCTCTGTCATATACACTGACTTACATATAACATAAACTTCCTCCATGGAGTGCACTTAGAACTCCTACATTTGAATTATACTCCTTGGCTTTTCCCCAGCTTTCCTCTGTTTCTTTTATTTCATTGCCAAATGTAATACCTGATCCCTGCATTGATCCTATGAAATATGCTGGTTTTAACTAATGTTTCTGGATTTTTTTTTCCTGGCATCATCTAGTGTGTCAAGATCTATAAGCTTGATGAAAATTTCAAATAAATTACAGTTATGTGTATTCACCCATTTATATTTTGTGTTCAGAAATATATTCTCTAAGATAATGTGACAATGCTCCTGGTTAAGTGTAATAATCCATCCACAATTGACTCTCCTGGCAAATGTGTGTTTTTTTTTTAATTTTGAACAAACAAACCTGTGTCTTTTGTTCATTGAAATAAAATCCCCTAGTGATTATTTAGTCTGTTTTATATCCCTAAACATAATTTAAAGGTATTGCACCATATTTTTAGGAAGAAATACCACCTAAATTTAAATAATGTTACTGTGGTGCTTTAAATAATCTAATATATAATTCAAATTGTTGCATTTCTGAGCTTCTGTATTCCTTGGGGAGAGAAAGTAGTATGTAAGTGTGTGGGTATTTTAATGATTTGGACTATGAGAGCTTTGCATTCATTTAAAAAAAGGTTGGTTTCAGAGAGGAAGGAAGAGGAAGAGAGAAATAGAAACATCAAAGATGAGAATCATTGATTGGCTGCCTCCTGTACACCCCACACTGGTGGTCAAGTCCACAACCTGGGCATGTGCCCTGACTGGTAATCAAACTGTGACCTCCTGGTTCACAGGTCGATGCTCAACCACTGAGCCACACCACCAGGCTTTGCATTCATTTTTATACTTTCATAGATGTTATAGGGTAAACACTATTATGATAAAGTAGCAGCTTGCAGAAAAACTCTGCTAATCATTATAATTTAGAAAATGAAATAAGTATATCATTTAACAATGAACATGAAGAACATTGCTCTATTAGAAAAAAAAATAATGTGAATAGATGTTTATACTTTATCAAAAAACTGTATCCTTGAAAGTGAAACATGTAAATAAGAAGTTATAGAAAGACAGTAAAAATCATATCATAATTAAATGAAGTAGAGATAGAAATAGACTGAAAAGATACATGAAAACTTTGTTATACCCTCTACTGAAAGATTATCAATTTATTTACATTCCTATTTTGATGTTCTCAGTGTTTAAGAGAATGTAATCTTACCAACCTACAGCCAAAACATGGTGATTTAGATTTTTATTTTCTACTATCTGTTAATTGGTTGTGTTACCAGAGAATGAAACTTCCCTGTCTTTGGGGTAGCGAGGTGGAGGTTCTTGGAGCGCCTCTGAAATAAGAATTTTCAGAAGCCATGGAAGGATGAGAGGTACTAGAAGATTTTATTGGCATGGAATTACATTTTAGGGGTTCCAAAGGACCATGCATCTTAAGCCAGTCCTGGAAAAAGTGCAGCTGGGGTTCCATTCCAGCTAAAACCAAGGCCAGTGTCCAGAGCTTCTGTTCCATGTTGCAGCTGGGTGTGGTCCAGCATACAAGGTAATTAAATTCTATTACTCCATGTGTGGAGTCCAACATGGCCATGCATCATGTGGGCACAGGGGAGCACATCTTCTTGCAACAGGGATCACAAGAGGGAATGGTGTGTGTGTGTGTGTGTGCGTGCATGCGTGTGTGTAAGAGAGAGAAAGAGAGAAAGAGAGAGAGAGAGAGTGGTACTAGGGGGAGAGAGAGAGAAGGAAGGAATTTCCTTTATTTGGAAGTTTATATATGCAGATTTTGCGAGCTTGTAGTGGCCATGCCCATCCTGGCCAATTACCTGCTTCCAGATGTGATTGACCTGCAAGCAGGTAGGCATCTTTCCATGTCACTCAGACCTTACTGGGCATGTATCTAAACTGTCTTTGTCCAGTTCCTTTCCCCATCAGTTAATGGGGAACAGACTTGGAGAATATTAAATGCATCTTTTTGGCAAAGCTGTGTAAATGGCATGCTTATATCTAGTCTTACCTTTTTTCCTTTCCTGTTAAATAATAACCAGGTTATTACAACCGTATCTGTTGGACATTGAAACTTATGATTAAAAATCTAGCATATTGTTTCCTGCTATCTTGTAATACTCAAACAATAAATGTATAAATTAATGATGTTTACCATGTTCTCTAATATTTACTTGGGGAATACTTAAAACTTATAAAGCAAGAGAATATGGATGCTTATATTTTGAGGATTAAGACTCATTAAATACTCATTATTTATTTGATGCAGTTATTATGTAACGGTACTAGTCTTATAGTAATATACTGTATGTGCAAATGATAGGCAGATAAGACATTTTTTATATAGTAGGCAATTAGATATGAGCAGAGTAGCAATGATAAGCCAGGTATGGAAGGTTACCAGGTTGGAAAGCATTGGGTACCTGGCAATGGATAATTTTTAGGTCAGATCTCACCACCAGGGTGACCTTTCCACCCCCAACATACCTATGGTCATGAAGTTTTGATGCTCTCCTGACTTTTCCTCCCCTGGCATGTTGCAAGCCATGAAGTAGAAACCATTAGAAGAACAAGGGGGCCAGAGAATAACCTCATACAACTCCCATACAAGCCCTTGCATGACCACTCCCTTAAGAACCAAGCCCTGGATATAACATCTAGGTTTCAGTTGTTTTCTGGCAGGGTGACAATGCCATGGCTGACATTAGGATCACCTGCAATGACAAATGACCCCCTGTCCTGGTGCCAACCAATGAGTGAAGACAATGGTCCTTAAAGAACACATCTGGAAAGCTGATGAATATTCTATTGAAATCTTACCTGGGACCTCCTCCAAGATCCCACCTTTAGAGAGGAGATAAAAACCCTTAGGATGGAGGATCCAGATTGAGCTCTCTCCCACTCTCTCTCTCTCTCTCTTTCTTCTCTCTCTCTCTCTCTCTCTCTCTCTCTCTCTCTCTCTCTCTCTCTCTCTCTGGAAAGCCTGCCCCTTTCCCCCTCTCCTTCTCCCAAGAGGCTTTTCTTTGCTTTACTTTCTCCTAAGCATCAAGGGCCTTTCTTTTACCTCAGTAACTTGTTTCCTGAGTTCACACAGCCCAACTGGCTCACTTCTTCCATGGCTCACTTGTTCTACCCTGTGACTTTCTAAATAAACTTTTGCTTGTATTTGAGTCTTGGCTCTGAATTCTTTCTTAGTCAGAACTCAAGGGCCGAGGTCTAACATCTGGTGTCAGTTCACCATTAACATTATAATATTTTACTTACTGGTAAGTTACTAGAGAATCAAGCCATAGAAGAGATAAAGGTAACTTGTTAAGCAAATATTTTTAGATTTAAGGAAATTTTCTGTAAATGCACTACAATTTGATTTGTACAAAGATAATTCAATTAGTCTGCACTTAATCTAAAAATTGTGAAGTTGAACTGCTTTTAGTAGGACAGCCCACAAGATATTTACTAGCAGGGCACAGTGCTAGATTCACACTACAACAGTAGCTAAAGAAGGAATTTATGTTGTCCCAATGGGAAGGACTAAGAAAAGACTTTTTTTTGTGTGTGGATCTCTTAAACCTTTATTTAGCTATCTATTTTTTGAATATATAGTTTTATTGATTTCAGAAAGGAAGGGGGAGAGAGAGAGAGAGAGAGAGAGAGCGAGAGAGAGAGAGAGAGAGAGAGAGAGAAACATCAATGATGAAAATCATTGATTGGCTGCCTCCTGCATGCCCCCCTCTGGGAATCCAATCGTGACCTCCTGGTTCCTAGTTTGATGCTCAACCTCTGAGCCACCTAAGCTGGGTACAAACCTTTATTTTTATTAAGATCAAGATATATAACAAATAAAAAAGAATAAACTTGTTTTTTACTGCCAGAGACACAGAGCTTTGAGATAATATAATAGAAGCAGACATAGAATCTAAGAATTCTAAAAGGAATTCAAACCTTTTTATATTTAGATCATGCTGGGAAACACTGGTAATTGACACTACTATTCAGTCATTTGACATCTTAAACAATGCCTAAGAAATTCAAGAACCTTTTCTCTTTGGGGCTTAAGCAACCTTGGTACAGCCAACTAAACTTGTGCATACTAACCATCAGATTAAGTAACTCTGAACATTGTTTTAATTATTAGACAAGGAATTAGCAGAGAGGCTTCCCTGTTGGCCTTCCTTCCTTTTTAAATATTCCAAAATGAGAAGCTAATGGTTAAGTCAAATTCAAATGGGAAATTCAGAACCTCTTTTGAAATGACAAAAGAAAAAGAGACTGAAGCAGGGAGACCACAGGATACACCCTAAGTTCTACCCATGTGATTCCATCTATATTCAAATTTGAAAGCAATAATTCTGCACTTGCTCCCTGTCCAATGAATATGATTTCACTTGGGGAGGCAGTAAAACATAGTGCTTAAAATAAATAAACTCTATAAATAGGCAGCACCCACCTTTGAATCTTAGTTCAGTTCTTTCTAACAATCAATGTGGGGAGAAAAAATAATTTTATGTCTACCCTTCTAAGTTCTTCTGGCAGGTCTAATAATCAAATTAACACCAGACATATTCACAGGAAAATAACCAAATTTATTATTGGTTATCATGGAGGAAAATTATATTTTACCTTTCAAGGTTCTTCTGGGTGGACTAATAATCAAATTTACATGAGATAGATTAGCAGAGAAGAACAAGTTAAAGTTTATTACAAGTACATTTTCTGTATACATGATAGAGACCCAGGAACAATGGGTAACTGGCCACAGTGGTGGAAGCCATCTTAAATACCACCTTCAGCTAAAGACAAAAGATTGTGTGGTGGGGTGTCAGTTATGAGAGGGTGCCAGGAAAAGCACAGCAAACAAGAGTAAGATTGTTCTGCAGATTTAAGTAGTCCAAGCCTTCTCCATTGATTGTGAAGGCAAGCCTCACACAACGAGGGAAACATTCTCATCAAAGGAGATTTCCTATACAAATGTAGACTTTTATAAAGGGTAACTTCTACTTGGTTTTCAGAGCTTCTCCCAGACCTGTTGTTTCTTAATATTAACCAGCCTAAAATAATATCTCAAAGATTCATATTTTGGGATGACAAACTGTACTTCACTTCAGTACATATATTTTAGGCTGTGGGGATGGCACCAGGTGTTAGACCCATGGGGTCAGACCAGACTTGGGTTCAGCAACCTCAGTACTTTAGTTCTGGCTAGGGATTAATTCAGAGCTAAGACTCCAACTATAAAATAACACTTATTTGTAAAATCACAGAGGTTGGAAAAGTAACTACTAGAAGAAATGAAAGGGACAACGAATGGGTCCAGGCTGCCTGTTATTACTTGAGCCAATTAAGCAGACACAGGTTTGAATCATACATAAGCATTTATTCCAATAACTAGTTGACCGGTGCATGAAATTCATGCACGTTAAAAGGGAATTAATTAGAGGAAATATTTTAATATTGCTATTTGCCCTTTCTCTATAATAGAAGTGTCAGAGATGAAAGAAAATTAGTAAAATGTATATGAAAATCTTCTTCCTGTCAGAGTCTGGGGTGTGCCGTGGGACCCAGAATCAAGTCCCCACCCACCCACATGTGCCTCAAAATCGCACGAGACCCAGACCCAACCAGCCCCACCCCAGTCAAGCCCCGCTGGGTGGGGGGCACAGCCTCAGGTCCCCCATCAAGCCCCGCTGGGCGGGGGGTGGAGCCTCAGGTCCCCTGGTGCATCCCAGGTGGGGGGCACAGCCTCAGGTCCCCCGGCACATGCTGGGCAGGGGGTGCAGCCTTAGATCCTCTGGCCTGGGCCGTGGTGGAAGGCATGCCTTGAGGTCTCCCATCAAGCCCCGCCAGGTGGGGGCGTGGCCTGAGGTCCCTAGTCAAGCCCCACTGGGCAGGGGGCCCAACCTCAGGTCCCCCTGCCCAGCCTGGTGCCACGCAGCCTCAAGTCCCTGCTGTTCCCTTGTTATGGGAACCCTGCCTCTGCTGTGGGTGCAGCCATCTTGTGATGGTGTGAGGGTTAATTTGTATATTACCTCTTTATTATATAGGATGCCAGGTGTATGGGAGAGCAACATGTCATCCATGAAAATCTGCTCTACAACTCCCCATAAGCCAGTTGCTTATATGGGGTAGAAGGACAAAGGTTACATGGGGAAGTAGGAAAAAAGAATAAGAATGGATATGCAAATAGAATAAAAAATGGGTCTAATGGTTATAGATTACAGGAGATGGGGCCTGTGGTGTTCCAAAGGGCTTAATCTTTCTATGATAATAAGATGTTCTCTCTTTCCATGATAATAGGCAGTTCTGGGATGAATGGACCACATTCCCAGGTTAACTTCCTTGTTGGGGTGTACAGCTCTCAGCCAGGTTAGAATGAGCTTTCTCCAATCAGAACAGAACAGTCATGGTTAACAGATTGCTCCTAATGTTAATGGGCTTAGAAAACAAGTTATATAGGTAAAGGAAGGGCCCTTGGAGCTTGGGAGTGAGGAAGCTAATGTCAATGAATCTTGGGGGAGGGGAGAGAAAGGGGAAGGGAAAGGCCCCTGTATGCTTCAGGGAGGGAGAGCATGCTGGGTCCTTAATCCTAAGATTTTACAGGTGGAGATTTCAGGGGAAATTTCAGGGGAAGATCTCAATAGACTATTTAGCAGTTTTTCAGGTGTGTCCTTTCAGGGTCTAGGTCTCCACTGATTGATTGGCCTGCACTGGGGCAGGGGGTCATTATTCAATGCAACTGGTCCTGCGGTCAGCTGTGGCTGTTTTGTTGCTTTTCTGTGCCTGGAGCTGAAATACAACTGAGGCCTAGATGTTATCTCTAGGGAGGAAAGATCAGGGGGTCCAAACTGCATGAGCAGCAATATGCTAGGGCAGTGGTCAGCAAACTCATTAGTCAACAGAGCCAAATATCAACAGTACAACGATTGAAATTTCTTTTGAGAGCCAAATTTTTTAAACTTAAACTTCTTCTAACACCACTTCTTCAAAATAGACTCACCCAGGCCGTGGTATTTTGTGGAAGAGCTACACTCAAGGGGCCAAAGAGCCACATGTGGCTCGAGAGCCGCACTTTGCCGACCACGGTGCTAGGGGAGGAAAGGTCACCCGGGGAGCAAGGTCCCACCCTAAAATTGTTGGTTGCTAGGCACCTGAGGCTTTTCACCCTGGTGACCTTTTGTACCTGGCCCATTGCCCTTGCTTTGCTCATCTATCTCTAACTGCCTATCACACATACAGGGGTTCCATAAGAATATGGGACAAATTGGAAGCTGAGGCTTATATGCCATTCTGAATTGAGGAGAAGGAGTCAGAGAATGGGACTTCAAAGGGAAAGTAGGCAAGTCACATGTAGAGAAAAAGAGCAAGCATTTAGTCAACAAATTCTTGCCAACCTACCTAGGACACAGAGGGGAGTCTAACAAATTTTGCTAGATTCTTCCTTGTGTTGACCTAAGAAAAGTCCAAATTGGTAGAGAAATTTTAGGAATTTATTTGAGCCAAACTGACATAATATTCTGAGAAGCAAGATCTTAAATGCTCCAGAAAATAACACTTTGTAGCTTCTTTTGGCATTTTAAATTAAGAACGATTGTAGAATGCAAGGTGGGGATTTGACTCCAGGATTGTTAAAAAGACTATGTGCAAAGTTTTTTTTTTCTGAGTCTTTTGTTTCTTAAAAATAAGCAGCTTAAAGTAATCAATATTCCCAAAAGTATATTTTGAGGTGGCAAAAACTCTGCTTGCTCTCAATAACAATGGACAAAATAGTTAATTTCTCTAAGTCTCGGTTTTCTCATAAGTAAAAGAGAGGTGGTAATATTGTACCTGCTGCATAGGACTGTTGGAAAGATTAAATTCAAGAATGGATGTAAAACAATTGAGCCGGTACCAGGACATATTAAAAGTCTAAAACAGCAGCTGTTATTATTACTCAAATCTTTTTTATTTTGACACCTAAGAAGGGGCTGCTTGCACTAGCAAGAGCCTTTTTTTCCCACTGAAAAATGCCATTAAGTTTTTGACTATGAGATCTTATCAATACTTATAGACATCTAACCAAAAGTGAATAAGCAGAATTTCAGATGTGCATTATATATGTGAAAAGATGCACAGAGATATTTAAGACTACTTTTTTAAATTACTTTATTGATTAAGGTATTACATATGTGTCCTCATCCCCCCATTATAAGACTACTTCTTTATTCAAACAAAATTATGCTTTGGATGGGGAGAAGAGTCACATTAAAAAAAAATCTCAAATCTGCTTTAATTGAGGTTTAATTGTGCATTGCAGACTGTAAGTACTATAGAAGTTCAAAACTGGTGGGACTGATGTGTGCTGTAGTACCCAGTAACATCTTGTCAGAAAAAAGATTTGAGCTGAACCTTCAGAGATTATTATGATTTGGATAGAAGGAAAAAATAGGGAGAATATTCTACTAGGCTGAAAAGGGGGAAAATTGTCAACAGGGTTACCAAAGTCATAGTAGGGGAAACAAAATGACATCTGTGGGGTGGGAATAGCAATCCTATCTAATAAAAGAGTAATATGCAAATTGACCATCACTCCAACACACAAGATGGCTGCCCGATGTGGTCAAAGATGGCTGCCCCCATGTGGACACAAGATGGCCACCACAAGATGACCAGCAGGGGAGGGCAGTTGGAGGCGATCAAGCCTGCAGGGGAGGGAAGTTTGGGGGGGACCCAGGCCTGCAGGGGAGAGCAGTTAGGGACCAGGTCTGCAGGGGAGGGCAGTTAGGGGCAAACAGGCTGGCAGGGGAGTAGTTAGGCATCAATCAGGCTGGCAGAGGTGGTTAGGGGCAATCAGGCAGGCAGACAGGCAGAGGGATTAGGGGTGATCAGGCAGGCAGGCAGGTGAGTGGTTAGGAGCCAGCAGTCCTGGATTGTGAGAGGCAGTCAGACATCCCTGAGGGGTCCTGGATTGGTGAGGGTGCAGGCCGAGCTGAGGGACTCTCCTGCTCTATGCATGAATTTTGTGCACCAGGCCTCTAGTCAGATTATAAGGACAACCTGCAGCAGCCATCAAGTCTCACATCATTTTGCCCAAGTCTCATTATTCTTCTCAGATTCCAAAAGATGACTGAGTGGTAGGATTTCTTGGCACAGAAGAGATTAAATTTGTTTTCCTCCCTGCTAAGTGATTCTGAAATATAAATGCTAATGACTAGAGAGTTGTGCTTTCAGCTTACTGTGTGATCCCATAAGGGAACCATTAATAATGTCAGAATGCATTAACAGCCTAGAGAGGAGAAAAACTCTAGACTTGAAACTTTCATGAAAACACCTAGAATAAATTGTTAGCTAATATCAAAGGAGTGGCAGAGTTGACATGAGTTTTTCTGGTTATAATTATATCATAACTTTTCCTATTTTATATTAAGTCATTAGCCATTAGGGCCATTGACAAGTGTAAAATAAGATTTTAATATTTATTTTGGATAAATTGAAATAGAAAAAGGAAGAAGGTTGTAACTAAGCTTATTTATTTCTTACTGGTATAGTATAGCTCCAGTTACTATGCAGCCCAGGCCTTGATATATTCAGTGAAGACAACTTATGTGGTTTTGGTTTATAAACCCACTTTATTGAAAAATAATTTTCCGGTCACTCTTAGAAATTACTTCTAATAAAACAGATGCTTAGTTAGGTACAGTTTACAATACTTTACAAAAAGGCATTAAAACAATTTTCAAGTTTAAAAACTCAGAAATCTTAATTACTTTATTGCTTTGAACTAATGTACTATAGATTTCACTGGGTAATCAAAGTTAATGGAGTGCAATCACTAGAAATTTGAAAGCATTTTTATTGATTTTTAGAGAGAGAGAAAAGGAGGAGAGAAACATTGATCAGCTGCCTCCTACACACCCCGTACTGGGAATAGAGCCTGCAACCCAGGCATGTGCCCTGACATGAATCAAACCGGCAACCTTTCAGGGCATGGGACAATGCCCATCTTTTTTTTTTTTTAATATATTTTATTGATATTTTTACAGAGAGGAAAGGAGAGGGATAGTTAGAAACATCAATGAGAGAGAAACATCGATCAGCTGCCTCCTGCACACCTCCCACTGGGGATGTGCCCGCAACCCAGGTACATGCCCTTGACCGGAATAAAACCTGGGACCCTTCAGTCTGCAGGCCGACGCTCTATCCACTGAACCAAACCAGTTTCGGCGACAATGCCCAACTTACTGAACCACACTGGCCAGGGTGAAATTTGGATAATCTTCAAGTAAAATAATAATAACCCCATCTTTGTACGGCAAAAATCCTGGTCATATTCTGAAATATATTCATGCTAAAACTATTGAAAACCATTTTTAAGTATAAGAAAATTTGTTTTAGAAGAATAATATGAGCTCTTTTTTCCCTGTAATTTGTAAAATTACAGTAAAAAACAAATAACGTAAAAACATATCCTTGAGACAGTTTGTACTTATATACTTACAGTGTATCCTGGAACTCAAGTTGTTCTCTCATTTATTTATTTTTGTTGTGTATATCTCAATTTTGTCCTAAAGAGTTTCTATCTATGCATATGAACAAATATCTCTCTCATGTTGGAATGCCCATGCATTTCTCTGCCTAGAAGTCCTCTTGTTTGGGTTGCTATGGATGTTACTGGAGTCAACAATTGAGTTGGTGTCCAGGGAACTTGTTTTGTTGCTTTACTTCTTGGTAACAAAGAGACAACAGGAAAACATTACTGTACAACTTGCCAGAGGTGTTGACAAATGTTATGTCATTGTCAGCTAGTATATCAGAGAAGCCACATACTGTAGGGACATTCCAATTTGATTCTTTGTTGCTAGTCTTATCATAAGAGAATATGGCTGTGCAGAAAGGCCATGAAGTATATTAGTCACTGTTTTAGGGACTTATTTTCAGTCTTCCAAAATGACAGAGTATAGTCCAGAAGTACAGAAGGTGGCAATAGGGAGTAATCAGTAAAATCACTGCAATTCTTCACTAACATCTACAAGTATGGAGAACAAAGATAGCAGCTTTGGGCAGTTATCTTTTCTTTCTTTTTTTTAAATATTTTTACTAGAGGCCCATTGCATGAAGATTCGTGCAATAGGCCGTCCTTCCCCTGGCTGCCGGCACCAGTTTTCCTTTGGCACCCGGGACCCAGGCCTTCGCTCTGGCCACCACCTTCCATCTTCACTCCGGCAAGAGTCTTCGCTCCGGCTGGAGTCTTTGCTCCAGTGGGAGCCTTCAGTCTTTGTTCCATCTGGAGCACAGCTCTTGTAGCTCCCTCCACACCCCTACTCTCCCCCTCATAGCAGGCGTCCTGCCCCGCCCGGCTCCTCCACGCCTGCATGTGTGCTGCCCAGAGGCCCAGAGATGCTGGGGGTTGGGGCCACCACCATCTTTGTTGGGTTAGTTTGAATACTCACTCCTGATTGGCTGGTGGGCATCGCAAAGTGACAATCAATTTGCATGTTTCACTTTTATTAGTGTAGATTGATTTCTGAGAGGAAGGGAGAGGGAGAGAGAGATAGAAACATCAATGATGAGAGAGAATCATTGATCGGCTACCTCCTGCACACCCCCCACTGGGGATCGAGCCCACAACCCAGGCATGTGCCCTTGACCGGAATTTAACCAGGGACCCTTCAGTCCCCAAGCCGACGCTTTATCCACTGAGCCAAAACAGCCAGGGCTGGGCAGTTTTCAATAAATACCGTGTTTCTCCGAAAATAAGACATCCTCTGAAAATAAGACCCACTTACAGGTTTCCTTCTGAGTGAAATAAAAGGCACGCCCCGAAAATAAGGGCCCCCAGGCTCTGTCTCAGAATGAAAATTAATTTACCATAAACTGGTAGCTAGGGCCGCCCCGACTGGCATCTAGCAACCAGTGACATTACGCGGAGTCCTGACGTCACTGCTCTGTGGAGGCAGAGCGGAGGTTGGAGTGAGCCGTGAGCGCTGGGCGGGAGAGAGGAGGAGACTTTCGCAGATGCGTGTAGAAGAACAGGAGGATTAGAGCGGACGGGACTCGGCGAAGGTGGTGAGTGCTGGTCTGTCTCTGGTGACACTACCTGATGCTCACGGCTGCCTTCATGATGACTGAAGGTTCTCAGTCAGTGGCAGACCCTGCTCCAGCCCAGATCCAGGCCCCAGCAAGCCCAGTGACAGTCCCCAGGCAGGCCCCAGGGGGTAAATGTCTGATAAAGGGGTAGGGGGCATGTCTGGTGAAGGTGTTCAGTGGCACAGGGGTGGGGCGAGGGGGATCACTTAAAATGACACAGGAGGATCAGAGGGGGCAATCAAAATGACACAGGAGGATAAAAGGGGGTTACTAAAATGCTAATACCCCTCTGATTCTCCTGTGCCATTTTGATTCCCCCCTCTGATCCCCCTGTGTCATTTTGAGTGATCCCCTCCCCCCACCTTGATACCCCAATTCCTTTTTTTTTACCATTAGAAATGAGCGCAAAAAGAAAAAGCTACTCCATGGAGTACAAGAAAGGAATCGTGGAAGACTCTTGGGGCCAAAATCTTACTGCTTTCTGCAAAGAGAAGATGTTGAGTATCCGATTGGTCCGAAAATGGCGAGCAGAGTATGGTAACCTCATTGAACAAGTGGACAAGGGAAATGCTAAAAAGCACAAGTGTGGATCAGGTCGGCAAACATTATTTTCCGAGCTGGAAGACCTGATCTGTGAATGGGTTGTTGACAGGAGAGCAAAGGCTTTGGTTGTGAATAGGGCTCAGATTCAAGAATTTGCCCTTGCAATGGCACCACGGTTTGACATAGCCCCTGAAGACTTCAAAGCATCACAACACTGGCTGGATAATTTCCTTCAGCGAAGTGAACTGTCTTTAAGAAGATCTACAACATTGTTTAGGTTGGAAGATACTCAAGTTATTAAGCAAGCACTTGCATTCAAGTCCTTTATTGATGATGCTGACTTCTCTAAATACAATCTTTCCAACATGATTGCTATGGATGAAACTGCAGTGTTTATGGGCCCATCATCTCAAACAACAATTAAACAACTGGGTGCCTCCTTAGCGTACATTCCCTCCGCTGCTTACGAAAGTGCACGTGTTTCCTGTATTTTGGCAATTCGTCTGGATGGCACTAAAATCCCACCTTTAATCATTTCTAAGGGCAAGAAGGAAAAGATTGAACGTGTTTTGGGCGTTTTTATTCTTGAAACTGAAAAAGCCTGGCCACACAAGCAGTTATAAGGAAGTGGGTCGATTTAATGCTGCCGCTTGTTATGCGAGGGAGCCAAAGAGGTCTGCTAGTCTGGGATGCAGCCAGCACTCACCGCGCTAAAGACATGAAGACATTTCTTCACAAAAGAAAAATAGGTCAGATAATGATTCCCGCAAGAATGACGGCCTATCTCCAGACTCTTGATATTGCAATAAACAAGCCATTCAAAGACAATTTGCGCATGGAAATTAATGACTACATTGAAAATAGAATGGAGAGAAATCAGCGTGGAAACTTTGTGAAACCTAAACTGCAAGAAGTTGTGACTTGGGTGAAGAATTCATGGGAGAAAATCACTGACAGTTGCATTGCAAATGCACTGCGAGCAGGCTACCTTGACAAGAAGTACTCATTTAAAGACAGTGCTATTGCTAAACATGAGAGATTTGGTCCACTGATTCTGAAAGAAATGGAGTCACAAGAAATTCACCAGGAAATTCAGGAATTGGATTGTTATGATGACGTTCCAGAAGATGATGACATGATTGTCATTGAATAAATGAGTAAATTCTTGATACTGTAGGATTCACAGTTTGTCTGGTTTGTGTTGACAACTACCGTACTACCGTACCGTATACAGGTAATAAATTTCCTTTATTTTCATTTAACAATAAATGTGTACCGTATTCTTCTTCATGGAAAAATAAGACATCCCCTGAAAATAAGACCTAGCGTGTCTTTGGGGGCAAAAATTAATATAAGACACTATCTTATTTTCGGGGAAACACGGTATTTCACTTGTTCTGGAGAATTTGTCTATGTATCATAGATAACCTTGTCCAGAGTAGATAGAAAGACTACTCTGATTCTTTTTATTAAGCCTTGTCTTAGTATAAAACAACATTTTTTTCTTAGTATGTTTTCTGAAATGTGCCCATTTTGAAGTACTAGAAGAGAATTTGAAATAAACTGTTTCACTGTTTACTAACTTAAAAAAATGATCTAGTGGGAGAAAAACTTCAATCATTAAAATTTTTTAATTCGTTAGTGTACTGTTAGCTATTTTATAGCTGAGTATCTTGGGGGAGGGGGAGAGCAGCTTATCTGGAAGAAAGGGCATCCTGAAAATTTCTGTTCCTTTTTTCCCCCCATAATTCAAACAATTTTTTTTAAATATATATTTTATTGATTTTTTACAGAGAGGAAGGAAGAGGGATAGATAGTCAGAAACATCGATGAGAGAGAAACATCGATCAGCTGCCTCCTGCACACCTCCTACTGGGGATGTGCCCGCAACCAAGTTACATGCCCTTGACCGGAATCGAACCCGGGACCTTTCAGTCTGCAGGCTGACGCTCTATCCACTGAGCCAAACCGGTTTTGGCCAAACAATTTTACTAACAGCAATAAACATGTCAGAAGGAAGCCAAATGAGCAAACTGGGGAAATTCTATTTTATTACAGGGCAACCAAATGCTAAAAAAGTCTTTTGTATGAAGCCTACAGGGCCTTTAATATATTTGTATTTGTCCTTTGCAGCTGCATATAGATATAATGATATACTGGTACAGCTAAATATGTGGTATCTGTTCTTCAGTCATTAGCAATTAGCTGAATCAGATTCTCACAGGTACAAAAAGGATCATCTGGTGTATGAACATGTATGTCAGATAAATAAGTAGGCATATGCCAATTTTAAGTTCTTATGGACATTAATTAGTAATGTACACTCCTCTCGAAGGATGCCACTTGATCATGCAAGTTCCCAATCCATAATGCTGTATTATTGTGCAAAGGATCATGGGGGTATCATTGACCATCTCTTGAATACATCCTTGGGCTGAAATTAACAAAGAAGACTCATTTTATTCCAATGTGACTAAGTTGAGCAACTTACAATGTAGGCCACACGTGGAGATTTGGGGAACTAGGAGGAGGGCAAAGGTCCACATAGACCTCCAAATGCAACACTGGATTTATGAGGAAACATAAATGAGTATATTTGGGACTCACCCATTTTTTGATCATGATCTATATCACAGCCGTTATTGCATGAATCAAATGTCATTGATGCAAAGTTTATGTAGTTTAAGATGAACAATTAGAGAACAATTTATGACAGTTGATATTGTAAAAGCTGTCTGTGCTCATTGTGTTCATTTTTCTTAAAAAGAATGGAATAGAATGGTCAGTGGAAACAGAGACAAAAAGAAGGAAAACACATATGTGAAGCAAAATTGCAAAACAATAACACTGCAGTCATAGCCCTCCATCAGAGTATATATGGTCATATACCACACTGAACCACTAGATGGTGCAATCTACAATTTTGTTGATTGCATGTTCTCCCAAATTTTGAAAATTACCCCCAAAGCCCTGTGTATGTAAAATATGTAAATGTCCCTTCTGAAATTGCTAGATATATACAATATCTGTTGTACTGGATACTTTCTAAAGGTCATTTCATAAAACTCTACTTGCCAACAAATATGATTTTCTTGCCTCTGGGGGAATTATGCATGTGCATATCCAGGTTCATACAAGCACTCACTCCACCCCGCCCCCCCCCCCAGACCATATAGATATGCACATTTTGTCCAAGGTTGACATTGTAAACCAGAAACTCACAACTAGGAGAAAAGTTGCTAATCCTGATATTCAGGCATGCCCTAAATATAGTTCAGTAGTAAAATTTGACTCCACCCCAACTCCTTACCTATTCTTATCCATTGCTTCTTTTTATTTCCTGCACCCTAAACCCCACCTAATACCTCCTAGAGCCTCACTCAGTTGTACTCTTTTAGGTAATAACTCATATTCTGGATTGCTTCCTTATATTTAGTAATATTATAGTATGGTAATAAACTATGGCCCCATTGATTATTTCCATGTCTTTCTCCTATTATCATACGTAGTATCTAGTTGCACATAGCATCTTCTCATTTGTTTGATTATATCACAAGTATTGTGCAACACTCTATTCAATATTAATTTAATATTCAATTCCTCATAAATTGCTGGAACAATGTCATAGGCTTTGGTAGTAACTTCGACTTTTCCTTGTGCTTTACTTGTCATGCAAGTTCAGAACAGAATTCATTGTTTATGAAATTAAAACACCTGTGAGTTATGGTAGTATGTATTTCTCAATTCCTGATATTTTTACTTTTTGTTTTCATTTTATTTTACTTTATTCTGTGTTTTATTGTGTAAGGCTAATTCAAATCATTTTTGGCATTGATCACTATGTATTATATAAATATGTGTGTTTTAGTTTACAGAAAACATTTTTCATTATTTATTTATTTTAAACCAATATAATGAAGAAGAAACTATGAAAGCTATGAATATTTTTTAATCCATTGAATAAAGTTATTAACAAGAATTTCACGTGTGTTTGATTCTTAACTAATAAAGGTCACTGTGGGTCTTGATGCAACAATACTGGTTTTTTAATTATACACTTATTACATATTTTTACAACATAATTCATTTTTTGTACTATTTACTGATTTTTAAAAAAAGCAATTCTCCCAAATGAAAAGAAATTTCAAGTCTATGCCTATGTGCAGACTTAGTGGCTTTAATTTTCTGTTGCAATACTAAAATGGTTTTATCAGCTTTAATTTCACAGAATAATACAATATCTCTAGACCTATTCTTTGAGGATGCCATCAAGGAGCCCAGACAGTCCAGAAATTTGAATAATATTCTTAAAATTAGTTTCTAAAATGGGAGAACTGCTTGCTTTTTTTTCTAGAAAAGCACGTGTTCTTTTTAAATAAATCTTTTGTTTTTCATTAGCATAAACTCTACAGCATTGAATAGCACATTATTTTGCCTGTTAATGGCATATCAATAGTTATTTTGAACTAAATGTTACCTACAAGGAAAAAACTGGCTAGTCAGAGCATACAGATCAAGTTATAACTACAGAGATAGTTTTAACAAGGTACTCTGGGGAAATAGCTGCCATGGTGGAAAATGAAGGGACTCTCACACCCATACCAGAGGAGATACAGGGGACAATATCCCTATGAAGAGTTATGCCTACATGTACTCAGTGTAGTTTTTAAAACCAGATCATGTGAAATGTAACATATAAGGTAGTTTTACCATGCATCTTGACATTGGCATTCAACAAACTCATCGTGGTTTTTAGCTTTTACATGCTCTTTTTCAAGGGACTTTGTTCATGTACATATAATATTATATATATATATATATATATATATATATATATATATATATACACACATATATATATATTTATATTTATATATATACATATATATGTATATGTGTGTGTGTGTATATATATATATATATATGTTAGAGACCTGATGCACAAAATTTGTGCAAGTGGCTCACCCTCGCAGCCCCAGCTTCATCCGAAGGTCATCTGGAAGGATGTCTCAGAAGGTTGTTCAGCTGTCCGTCTAATTAGCATATTATGCTTTTATTATTATAGATGTACTTAATGAAAAAGCTCATAGAATATCACATTGTTTGTTGTAAATGAAAGAATGAGTAATGTAAAGGATTATCGTACTCATATTCTAGCTCCAAAGTAATTTTCTTTTTTTTTTTTTAAATATATTTTATTGATATTTCACAGAGAGGAAGGGAGAGGGATAGAGAGCTAGAAACATCGATGAGAGAGAAACATCGATCAGCTGCCTCCTGCACACCCCCTACTCGGGATGTGCCCGCAACCAAGGTACATGCCCTTGACCGGAATCGAACCCGGGACCCTTCAGTCCGCAGGTCGATGCTCTATCCACTGAGCCAAACCGGTTTCGGCTCCAAAGTAATTTTCTTTTCCATTTTTCCCCCATTGTGAACATTTACATTTAGATAAAACTGTCACTTTTTTACATGGGCCATGGAGGAGCCAATGAGTTCTGCTCAAATTCTCAGAAGGAAGTATTATCATTAAATAAAACATATCCTTATTAAGAATTGTTACATTAAAAGACAATAAAGTATTTCATCTCCCATGTATTGTTTTCATTGCAAAGGAGACTTTTTTTTATATAAATTATATATTTTCAGAATATATTTTAATACATGAAGGAAGAAGCTTCCAAAGCCTGATATTTTAAAAATTGAAAATCCACATGAATACAGTAAGAAATAAAAAGAAACAGAAGCCTAAAACATTTTTCTTTCTTTTTATATAGATATAGCCCATGAATCCAGCAGCTTGCTTATATTGATAATTCTTGTTTGGATTTTCAAAAGTAATCATGAGATTCCTGAGATTTTGCATGGCTGAGTTGCACTGAATTCTAGCTGTCAGGACCAGGTTATAATTTCAGTGACAATTTTAATTCTTAACCAATTATGTATGAGTTTTGACAAATAGGGATCCTTAATTTTAGTGCAAATCTTCTTTGATAAAATGATATAGTGTAACTGTTAATACGAAACAATATAAATAAAATAAAATAGAAAGTATTTTATCCATTATAATATGGGACTTCTGATTGTGCTTTGGTAACTAGTGTAACCTTTCAAAGTTCTCTGCAGATGGACTTGGTTATTTGAATAGCATTATTATAGAGAATGACAACATTGGTTTGCAACTGTGTAACTTGGATAAAGGCAGCAGAGCAACCCTTCACCATTCAAAGCTGTTATTATAGTCCTCCTTCCATAGGAAAGAGAAGAAAGAGTAAGGGGTCAACTTATTTAAATAGGGTTTTTTTAAAAAAAAACAAACATTTTTATTGATTTCTTTTTTTTTTTTTTTTTTTCAAATTTTTATTAAGGTATTATATGTGTACATATCTTACCATTGCCCCCCACCCCCACCCCACTCCCATACATGCCCTCACCCCCCAATGTTTTGCATCCGTTGGTTACTCTTATATACATGCATATAAGTCCTTCAGTTGATCTCTTATTTCCCCCACCTCTCCCTAACCTTACCACTGTAATTTGACAGTCTGTTTGATGCTTTACTGCCTCTGTAACTATCTTTTTGTTCATCAGTTTATAATGTTTTTCATTATCCCCAAATGAGTGGGATCATGTGGTATTTTTCTTTCATTGACTGGCTTATTTCACTTAGCATAATGTTCTCTAATTCCATCCAAGTGCCTACAAATGGTAGTAATTCCTTCTTTTTTACGGCAGCATAGTATTCCATTGTGTAGATGTACCATAGTTTTCTGATCCAGTCATCTGCTGATGGGCACCTAGGCTGTTTCCAAATCTTAGCTATTGTAAATTGTGCTGCTATGAACATAGGGGTGCATATATCCTTTCTGTTTGGTGTTTCTGGTTTCTTAGGATATATTCCTAGGAGTGGGATTACTGGGTCAAATGGGAGTTCCATTTTCAGTTTTTTGAGGAAACTCCATACTGTTCTCCACAGTGGCTGCACCAGTCTGCATTCCCACCAGCAGTGCACGAGGGTTCCTTTTTCTCCGCATCCTCGCCAACACTTGTCGTTTGTTGATTTGTTGATGATAGCCATTCTGACAGGTGTGAGATGGTATCGCATTGTTGTTTTGATTTGCATCTCTCGGATAATTAGTGACTTTGAGCATGTTTTCATGTGTCTCTTGGCCTTCCTTCTGTCTTCTTTCGAAAAGCTTCTATTTAGGTCCGTTGCCCATTTTTTTATTGGATCATTTATCTTCCTTTTATTAAGTTGTATAAGCTGCCTGTAGATGTTGGAAATTAAACCTTTATCAGTGATACCATTTGCAAATATGTTCTCCCATACAGTGGGGTTTCTTGTTGTTTTGTTGATGGTTTCTTTTGCTGTGCAAAAGCTTTTTATTTTGATGTAGTCCCATTTGTTTATTTTCTGTTTGGCTTCCATTGCCCTAGGGGCAGTATCACTGAAAAAGTTCTTTTGGCAAATGTCTGAGATTTTGCTGCCTGTGGATTCCTCTAGTATTTTTATGGTTTCCCGTCTTATATTTAAGTCCTGTACCCATTTTGAGTTTATTTTTGTGTATGGTGTAAGTTGGTGATCTAGTTTCATTTTTTTGCATGTATCTGTCCAATTTTCCCAACACCATTTATTAAAGAGACTGTCTTGACTCCATTGTATGCTCATGCCTCCTTTGTCAAATATTAAGTGCGCATATTGGTTTGGGTCGATATCTGGATTCTCTATTCTGTTCCATTGATCTATATGTCTGTTCTTGTGCCAGTACCAGGCTGTTTTGATGACAGTGGCTTTGTAATACAGCTTGAAATCTGGTATTGAGATCCCTCCTACTTTATTCTTCTTTCTCAGGATTGCTGTGGCTATTCGGGGTCTTTTTTTATTCCAGATGAATTTTTGGAGAGTTCTTTCTAGGTCTGTGAAATACGCCGTTGGTATTTTAATGGGGAGTGCATTGAATCTATAGATTGCTTTGGGTAGTATGGACATTTTAATGATGTTGATTCTACCAATCCATGAACATGGTATGTTCTTCCATCTGTTTACATCTTCCTCTATCTCTTTTTTCAGTGTCCTGTAGTTTTCCGCATATAGGTCTTTTACCTCCTTGGTTAGGTTTATTCCTAAGTATCTTAATTTTTTTGGTGCGATGGAAAATGGGATTGCTTTTTTAGTCTCTCTTTCTGTAAGTTCATTGTTGGTGTATAGAAATGCCATAGATTTCTTGGTGTTAATTTTGTATCCTGCTACATTGCCGAATTCATTTATTAAGTCTGTTAGTTTTTTGATGGAGTCTTTCGGGTTTTTTATGTACAATATCATGTCATCTGCAAATAAGGACAGCTTTACTTCTTCTTTTCCAATTTGGATGCCTTTTATTTCTTCTTCTTGTCTAATTGCAGTGGCTAATACTTCCAGTACTATGTCAAACAGGAGTGGTGAGAGTGGGCATCCCTGTCTTGTTCCTGTTCTTAGGGGAAATGGTTTTAGTTTTTGCCCATTGAGTATGATGTTAGCTGTGGGTTTATCATATATAGCTTTTATGATGTTGAGGTATGATCCTTCTATTCCCACCTTGTTGAGTGTTTTTATCAAGAAAGGGTGTTGGATTTTGTCAAATGCTTTTTCTGCATCAATTGATATGACTATGTGATTTTTATCTCTCAATTTGTTTATGTGATGTATCACATTTATTGATTTGCGGATATTGAACCATCCTTGCATTCCTGGGATAAACCCTACTTGGTCATGGTGTATGATCTTTCTGATGTACTGCTGGATCCTATTTGCTAGAATTTTGTTGAGGATTTTGGCATCTACATTCATGAGGGATATTGGCCTGTAATTCTCTTTCATTGTGTTGTCTTTATCTGGTTTTGGTATTAGGGTGATGCTGGCTTCATAGAAGGAGCTTGGAAGTGTTCCTTCCTCTTGAATTTTTTGGAATAGTCTGAGGAGGATAGGTTTTAGTTCTTCCTTGAATGTTTGGTAGAACTCTCCTGTGAAGCCATCTGGCCCCGGGCTTTTGTTTGCCGGAAGCTCTTTTATGACTGCTTCAATTTCTTCCATAGTTACTGGCATGTTGAGCTGTTTAGATTCTTCCTGATTGAGTTTTGGAAGGTTATATTTTTCTAGGAATATGTCCATTTCCTCCAGGTTGTCCAGTTTGTTGGAATAGAGTTGTTCGTAGTATTTTTTAACAATCCTTTGTATTTCGGCGGGATCTGTTGTTATTTCACCTCTTTCATTTCTGATCTTGTTTATTTGGGTCCTCTCCCTTTGCTTCTTGGTGAGCCTGGCTAGAGGTTCATCAATCTTGTTTATCCTTTCAAAGAACCAGCTCTTGGTTTTGTTGATCTTTTGTATTGTTTCTTTGGTCTCTATGTCGTTTATCTGTGCTCTGATCTTTATTATTTCCTTCCTTCTGCTTACACTGGGCTTTTCTTGTTGCTCTTTTTCTAACTCTTTGAGTTGTTGGGTTAGGTAATTTATTACCCCTGTTTCTTGTTTTTTGCAGTAGGCTTGTAGAGCTATGAACTTCCCTCTCAAGACTGCTTTCGCTGTGTCCCATAGATTTTGGATTGTAGTGTTTTCATTGTCATTTGTTGTCATGATGTTTTTTATTTCTTCTTTGATCTCTCTGGTAACCCAGTCATGGTTTAATAGCATGCTGTTTAGTCTCCATGTGTTTGATTTCTTTGGGTTGTTTTTATTGTAGTTGATTTCCAGTTTTATGCCACTGTGGTCTGAGAAGATGCTTGATATGATTTCTATCTTCTTGAATTTGAAGAGACTTTGCCTATGTCCCAACATATGGTCTATCTTTGAAAATGACCCATGTGCGCTTGAGAAGAATGTATATTCTGTGGCTTTGGGGTGAAATGTTCTGAAGATGTCAATTAATTCCATCTGGTCTAGTGAGTCATTTAGGATTGATGTTTCTTTGCTGATGTTTTGTTTAGAGGATTTGTCCAATGGTGATAGTGGGGTATTAAAGTCTCCTACTATGATTGTATTGCTGTCAATGTCTCCCTTGATATCCTCCAGGAGTTTTTTTATGTATTTGGGTGCTCCTGTATTGGGTGCATATATGTTTACCAGAGTTATTTCTTCTTGTTGGATTGCTCCCTTTAGTATTATGAAATGGCCTTCCTTATCTCTTGTTATGTCCTTCAGTTTGAGATCTAATTTGTCAGAAATAAGTATTGCTACCCCAGCTTTTTTTTCAGTTCCATTTGCCTGGAAAACCTTTTTCCATCCCTTCACCCTCAGTCTGTGTGCGTCTTTTTTTCTGAGGTGGGTTTCTTGTAGACAGCAGATATATGGGTCGTGTTTTCTTATCCAATCTGTTACCCTATGTCTTTTGATTGGGGCATTTAATCCATTTACATTTAAAGTTATTATTGATAGGTACTTATTTGTCGCCATTCCTATTCTTTACCCCTGTGTTACTTCTTCGCTTCCTGTTTCTTTCTTTCTTTCTTTCTTTTTTTTTTTTTTTTTTTTTTTTTTACAGTAGACCCTTTAGCATTTCTTGCATTGCTGGTTTGGTGGTAATAAATTCCCTTAGTCCTTTTTTGTCTGTGAAGCTCCTGATTTCACCTTCAATTTTGATTGACAGCCTTGCTGGGTACAGTATTCTTGGATTCAGCCCCTTCCTTTGCATGACTTTGTATATTTCATTCCATTCCCTTCTGGCCTGATGAGTTTCTGTTGAGAAATCAGTTGCTAGTCTGATGGGGGTTCCTTTGTATGTAACTTTCTGTCTCTCTCTTGCTGCTTTTAAGATTCTTACTTTGTCGTTGGTGTTTGCCAATTTAATTATAATGTGCCTTGGCGTCGGTCTTTTGGGGTTCATTTTGCTTGGGACTCTGTGAGCTTCTTGGATTTGTGTGGGTTTTTTCTTCCCTATATCTGGGAAATTTTCTGTCATTATTTCTTCAAAGAGGTTTTCTATTCCTTGCTCAGCTTCCTTTCCTTCTGGAACCCCTATTATGCGGATGTTGTTTTGTTTCGTGTTGTCCCAAAGTTCCCTTAGACTCTCCTCCTGCCTTTTAATTTTTTTTTCTAGAAGTTGCTTTTCTTGGGTATTTTTTTCCATCTTGTCTTCTAGCTCACTGATGCGGTCCTCTGCTTCTTCTAGTCTACTCTTGATGCTTTCTATTGAGTTCTTTACAGCAGCGATGTCATTTTTCATTTCTTCTTGGTTCTTCTTCATTTCCTCTTGGTTCTTGCTCATATTGTCGAATTTGTCTTCCATTCTTTTCAGCCACCTTATGACCATTTCTCTGAATTCTTTTTCTGGAAGGTTGTTTGCCTCCATTTCGTTTTCTTCCTTTTCTGGTGATGCCTGCTTTTCTTTCATATGCGGGCTGCTTCTTTGTCTCCCCATGGTCTCTCTTCTCTGGGTGTCTGGTTATGTAGTTCTCTCTCTCCTGGGTTGATTTAAAGGCACAAAATACAGCACTACCAGGTACAACTCACAAGGCACTGAACAGGAATGTATTCACGATATTAATAACCTCCAATAAAGGTGACCAGCAGAGAAAGGCAAATTAGGTGATAGGAGAGAAAGAAGAAGAGGAAAAAAGAAAGAAAGAAAGAAAAAAAGAAAAAAGGAGTGTGAAAATGAAATTGGGAAAAGGGAAAGTAAAGAGAAAAAAAAAAGTAAGAGACAAGAAATTGACTAAGAGAGAAAGGGGAACAGACTATATATATATTGGGGATAAAACTCCAATAGAACAATCACTAATCCCAGCAAATGCCAGCAACAAGTGCCTGGGGATTAGTACAAACTACAACACCAACTAATATGGAGTGAGGCAAGGTTAAGCTGAAGCACAAAACAAACAAAAGAATAAACAAAAGAAGAATAAGCAAAACAATCTCAGAAAAAAAGCATAAAAATTGGATATAATCTACATTCAAGCAAACAACAACAAAAGGACAGAGATAAGGACAAGTTTATGGATAACTCAGACAGCGAAGGGAGAGGTGTATGTGGACTTGGAGCAGGGGATTGGAGATTAGATATGTAAGTAGGGTGAAATTTTAACAAGGGGTAAACAGAAAGAATAGGGAAAATCTAGAGCAGTAAAAGGGTAAGACAAACAGGACACTGAAAAGGGGGAGGTTAGGAAGAGAGTGATGGCCTAAAGGTAGAGTTGAGATAGAGTAAAACGATGCTAAAGGAAAGATAAAAAATAGAATGTAGAACCCTAATCCCAAAATAAAATGAAGAGAAAATAAAATGACACTTTAAAAAAAGAAAAAAAAAAAAAGATAAAATAGCAGTAGTAATAATACGGATTGAAAATAAAAATGTAATCATTAAAAAGGCAAAATCAAGTGATGAAAAAAGAAAAAAAAGTTTCTTGATTAAAAGATGCAAAAAATGAAAATTAAAAAAAAATAAAAAAATAAAAAAAATAAAAGGTAAAAATAAAATGTGGAGTAGTGAAGGTCATTCACTTCCTCTGTTTTTCTGTTTGGCACGCCTGTTTCTCAGTCCAGACAGTATTGCAGTTCCCTGCGATCCACTGCTCTTCGGTGTTGTAAGCCAGTCCTGATTTTAAGCAGGCGGTGTGTCTTAATTTCTCGTATTCCTTTATTTTTGATTACACAAGAGTCAATTTGTGATTCAGCCCCTGGGTGGCAGTGTTTCTGGATTGACTTCCGGGTCTATCTATGGCCTCTCTAGGGAGTGTTAGAGCCTTCTTTCCCTGTGGCACTCGGGCCTGTGGGAGTGGTCTGCCTCAGAGCTGACTCTCTGATGGTCACTCCCCGCTCCGATCCCCAGGTTCCAGAAAAACAACCTTCCCCTGCAGTCTCCCAGGGTGTCCCCAACTGGGTGATCCTATGTATTGGGCTTAGTAATCAGAAGCAAGGATTTGAAGAGGAAAAAGCCCAAGTGTGCGAACTCCGGGACTGCGAGTGAGCCCAGGCACCCAGGGAGCGCACGGGCTGCGCGTAAGTCTGGACTGCCTGAAATTCTTAGGGTGTCCCTGCACTTCAGATCAAAATGGGTTGCTTTTTAGAGTGCACTTCTCTTAGCAGCTCTGAGGACCCCTTTCCACAGTCACAGATCACGCCAGCCCCTACAGCCACGGATTTTTCTAGGCACAGACTTCCCTGGTCCTCCAGCTCCCGCAAAACGCGCGTTCCTCTCTCCCGCCGGGACCAGAGACCTCACCTTATCCCAGGCGAAATCTGACCTTTCCGTGGTGGAGTGTAGAGCTTCTCTGAACCCGTGTGCTTGCGCCAGTTGGGGAGCGTTGTTCTGGGGCTCGCAGCTGTTCCTGGGGTGCCGCAGTTGTGGATTCTCAGGCTTCAGATAAGCTCCACTTTCCGGATCAAGATGGCGCAGACTCCGCGTCCAAGCCCGCAGCTCCGGGAGGGGACCCAGCCGCAGTTCTTGCTGCCAGGTCAGGGGAACCCCGTTCAGCAGTCCCCCACCTCCTTCTGGAATTCAGCTGTCTCCCAACCAGCCAACAAACACTCCTTGCGCGACCCTCAGCTGTTCTTTCTTTCTGCTCCGGGACAAGGCTCGGAACACGTCTGTCTATTCCGCCGCCATTCTCTTCCCATTTTTATTGATTTCTGAGAGGAAGGGAGAGGGAGCAAGAGAAACATCCTATATAATAAAAGGCTAATATGCAAATCGACTAAACAGCAGAACGACCAGTTGCTATGACACACACTGACCACCAGGGTGCAGAAGCTCAACACAGGAGCTGCCCCCTGGTGGTCTGTGTGCTCCCACAGGGGGCGCGCTGCTCAGCCAGAAGCTGGGCTCAAAGCTGGCAAGCACAACAGTGGTGGCAGGAGCCTCTCCCACCTCCGCAGCAGCACTAAGAATGTCCAACTGAAGGTTTAGGCATGCTCCCTGCGGGGACATCCCCCAGGGGCTCCCGGACTGCCAGAGGGCACAGGCCAGGATGAGGGACACCCCCGAGTGCACAAATGTCGTGCACCAGGCCTCTAGTCAATGATGAAAGAGAATCATTGATCAGTTGCCTCCTGCATGTCTCCTACTGAAGATCAAGCCCAAAACCCTAGTATATGCCCTGACCAAGAATGTAACCATGACCTCCTGGTTTATAGGTCAATGCTCAACCACTGAACTACACTGGCTGGGCAGGGGTCAATTTATTTAAAGAATCAATTTGGTAACCTATGAAGTGGGGTCATGTTTCAAGGAATCCAGCTTTGCACTTGCTTGAACTGCATCTCAAAATCAAATGATTGTTTCAAACAGAAGCTTGCAACGCACCTCAGAATTGGCTGTCATCCCTCATGTAGAGCTCTGTGCAGAATTTTGGTTTTCTTCATCTAAAAAACTTGTCAATTCAGGATTGTATTAATGTTTTCTTAAGAAATACAGATTACATTGGCTTAGATGACCTAATCAACTTCTACAGATTACTTTATGCTTATATATCCATATGCTAAGGTAATTGTAATAAAAAGTCCCTATTTTCAGATACAAAGAACCTAACAATCTGTATTAAATATAGTGTATTTCTTACAATTTTACCAAGAAAGCTGAGACTTTTGCTCTGACAAGTACACGTTAAGTAGGTTTAGTACTGTAACTATTCTGACCATCTGAAGATTAAAGAATCCATATACCATGGTGATTAATCAAGTTAAACCATCGTCAACTGAGATCTGAGAAACAATTCCAGACTGTTTACCCAAAGTTTTGACTAAATAGTATTAATGAATGGAATTTGAAACTTCAAGATGGGGAAGTGTTCTGTTTTTTCTAGGAAAAAAATTGGAAATAATCTGTTTATTTGCATTTTGAGAGAACAAATAGATGAAACAAAACTAAATCTTAATTATTTGGTATACTTTATAAAAGTTCCTCTTGTGTTACCTTCCTAAGCAGTTCCTCTCATGACTCATTGACATATTTTTCAGTTTCTAAAATTTTATGTGACTGCTGTCACACCCCACTAGAATGATCAAAATGGGATAGTGATAGGAGAAACATACAAGATAAAGAAGAAATATATTTTTAAAGGTTAAAATACAACTTACCAAGGAACAAATAAGAATTGAGCTAGTAAAGAAGAGAAACCTGACAGGTATTGGCAGGTGATGTTGGTGATATTGGCCATTCTTTTTTTTTTTAATATATTTTATTAATTTTTCACAGAGAGGAAGAGAGAGGTATAGAGAGTTAGAAACATCCATGAGAGAGAAACATAGATCAGCTGCCTCCTGCACACCCCCTACTGGGGATGTACCCGCAACCAAGGTACATGCCCTTGACCGGAATTGAACCTGGGACCCTTCAGTCCACAGGCCGATGCTCTATCCACTGAACCAAACCGGTTAGGGCTGGCCATTCTTACTACCTTGCCAAACATGAAGGTCTAGAAAAAATTATTATTGAAATGTCATAGCTAAGATACGTTCTTTTCTCTGGTTAATATGTAGGTGGTACTGCTTATAGGCCTATAAGGAGAAAATAAATTTTCTTAAAAAGTCTTAACTATAAATTATCTACAATATCCAAATGAAATACCTATTTAAACAGCTTGATCCTCACTGAGATTATCAATTTAGGAATCTATTTATTTATTCTTTTCTTTTCTTTTTTATTATTTTTAATTAAATTTATGGGGATGACATTTGTTAATAACATCATATAGGTTTCAAAATTTCTCTGATACATGACTTGTATATTTCATTGTGTGCCCACCATATTTGGCCCCTTTTACCTTTCAATACCCCCACCCCCCTCCCCTCTGGTAAACACCATAAAGTTGTCTATATCTACAAGTTTTAGTTTTATATCCCACATATGAATGAGATAATAGGGTTCTTAGATTTTTCTGACTGACTTATTTCACTTAGCATAATATTCTCAAGATCCATCCATGTTGTTGCAAATAGCAGTATTTAATCTTTTCTTATGGCTGAGTAGTATTCCATAGTACACATGTACTACATTTTCTTTATGCAATTATCTAGTGAAGGACACTTTTTGGTTTCCATCTATTGGAAACAGTGAATAAGGCTACAGTGAACATAGGGGTGCACATATGTTTGAGAATAAATAGTTTCCAGTTTTTCAGATAGATACCCAAAAGAGTGGTTGGTCAGTCAGATGATAACTCTATTCTTAATTTTTTGAGGAACCACCAAACTGTTTTCCATAGTGGCTGTACCAGTTTACATTTCCACCAGCTGTGAATGGGGGTTCCTTTTTCTCCCTACTTCTCCAACACTTGTTATTACCTATCCTATCTAATAAAAGAGTAATATGCAGATTGACCATCACTCCAACAAACAAGATGGCTGCCCCATGTGGTCAAAGATCCTGCCCCCATGTGGACACAAGATGGCCACCACAAGATGGCCAGCAGGGGAGGGCAGCTGTGGGCAGTTAGGGGTGACCAGACCAGCAGAGGAGGGCAGTTGGAGGGGACCAGGCCTGCAGGGGAGGGCAGTTAGGGACGACCAGGCCAGTAGGGGAGGGGAGTGGGGGCAATTGGGCTGGCCAGGTAACAGTTAGGTGTCAATCAGGCTGGCAGGGGAGTGGTTAGGGGGTGATCAGGCTGGCAGGCAGAAGCGGTTAGGGGCAATCAGGCAGGTAGGCAGGTGAGCGGTTGGGAGCCAGCAGTCCTGGATTGTGAGAGGGATGTCTGACTGCCCGTTTGATCGGGCCTAAACGGATGGTCGGACATCCCTCAACAGGTCCCAGATTGGAGAGGGTGCAGGCTGGGCTGAGGGACACCCCCCTCCACCCCCGTGCACGAATTTTGTGCACCAGGCCTTTAGTCTTGTTGATAATAACCATTCTAACAGGTGTACGGTGGTATCTCATTATAGTTTTGGTTTGCATTTTTCTAATAGCTAGTGAAGTTGAACAACTTTTCATATATCTGTTTGCCATTGTATGTCTTCTTGGGAGATTCAGACTGGTAAAACATTTTGCCAAATAAATAGCAATTTTATATCCAACATAGAAACTATGGGTTTCAATTCCTTAAAAGTTTTTGATAGAAGGAACAACCGGGAAGATGTCAATGGGGGGAAAGGAGACATATGGAATACTTTAAACAATGTAATACTTTAAACAATAAAGAAATTTTAAAAAATAAAAAAAAGTTTTAAATTAATTATAAAAATCTGAATTTTATTTGTAGAGATTAGACAATATTTAACTGTTCCTTTTCACTCCTACCAGTTGTCCATGGGTAATATTCATGAAGAGTGTATTGTTTTATTTTAATATTAGGAATAAATCCACTCAATATGACTAATGTTGTGAATCTAGGGTATAGAGTTCTTTGTCAAGCAATCATACATTTCAGTAGATTTTTTATGGAATTATGACTTAAACAATAGTATTATTTATGCTTAAATCACTCATTATATTTTCAATCTATGTAATAATGAAGTGTTTGAAAAGGATTTAATGGTTCTTAAAATCTGCAATAGTTTATTCCCTCATTTGTTCTCTTTTCCAGATTATAAGTATGGGTTATTTAATATTTTCTACTTTATTTTATCTTGATTTTTTTATGCTTTATACTAATTTCAAAAGTGGCATTTCTTTCATTGTGCTAGTAGAGGTAAAGCTTTTATAGGTGGATGTAGTTGGTTTTTAAAAGCTATATTTCAAAAATTGATGAACAAAGTGAAATATCCTTTAGAATTTAACTGAAATTTATAATAAGATTTAGATGAGGGAAAATTAAATCCAAAAGGATGAATAACTTTATCAATTACTTTATCATTGTCAGTATAGCAGGCTTTGGTATAATATGAGTTTGGGTTGGAATCCTATCTCCGCTCACCATGGGCAAGTTGTTTATCCTCTTTACTCCATTTGGGCATTTAAAGTGGGTCTGTAGTCCTGGCCAGGTGACTCAGTTGGTGGGAGCATGGTCTGGTACACCAAAAGGTGGCAGGTTTGATTTCCAGCCAGAGCACCTGCCCAGGTTGCAGCTTTGAGATTGAGGTTATGTATGGGAGGCAACCAATCAATGTTTCCCTCCCCCCCTGCCCCTCTCTCTAAAATTAATAAACATATCCTTAAGTGAGGATTACATTTTTAAATGTTTAAAATTTAAAAATAAAAAAAATAAGGTTCGTCTGTAAAATAGGATAGTGACAGTTCTCAATGTGGAAATGTATTTACAGAATTAAATAAGAAATACACAACTTTAGCATAATGACTAGCATAATGTAAAATCAATAAAAGATAAGTTATTATTTATAATGAAATTTTTTTGTTATTAATGTAATCCAATAACCAGTAGAAGGACATAGATTCAAGAGAGGTTGTAAACTCCTTTTAGGAGATTATTAATACTCAGTATATAAAAGGAGAACTTCCTTAATCTTGCCTTATTATCTAAAAGCTCCAATGTAGTGACTCTTCAATCTTCAGTTCCATATTTGTTGTTGTTTCTTTTGGTTTCTGGGGCCACATTTAATTGCAAATGATGAAATAAGTCTATTATCTATAAAATCATTTATGCCAAGGCATGGTTAAAACAAGTCAGCAACTTGTCAGTGCTGAATAAAACAATGGCTAACTGTTTGCCACTTCAGAGCAGTAATGAAATTACCTATCATTTATCTGTGGTAAAGTGCTTTGCTTACATTTTTTTATGTTTCCGGCTGTCATGAAGAAAGCAAGTTTATTTCAGTATTTTATCCATGAAAGGCTCATAAGCTTTAATAAGTGTCTTTTCTACAGATAAACCTCCATATCTTTTAAGAAAACAAAGCTCAGCCAAAAGTTTGTTTCTGAGAGTTGTGGGATGTTTTAAAAATTTTCAGAGAGTTTTGAAAAAAAAATTAAAAGATCTTGTTATCTTGATAACTTTGAATTTTGTCTTTTTTGTGAGATTATAAGATTAAAGTAAAGGCAAATATTTTTTTTGTGCGTACTGTAAGTATTTTACATAGACATCTAATTCCTATGATGATATTATATAATATTGTTATTTATAGACAACATCATAGTAAATAGGCAGGCTGGTATTATGCTTCATAATAAACAGAATTCAAGACAGATCTTTACATTGAAGTTATATTTCTGCCACTTACAAGGTGATTAATTTAGGTTGAGTTATATAACATCAGTGAGCTATACTTCATGTAGTGAGAGTTAAAAATATCACTGAGTTATTACAAAAATTAAATGAGATAATATAGTGCAAGGATTTATAATAATGTTTGATTCTTGTTAAGATATCATAAATAAGGCCTCATAAATTCTAGCTATTGCTCTTTTTTCTAATTGTTGTTCCTGTTGTCCATACATATAATTAAGTAGAACACACTCACATGTACTCATGACAAAGCATACCAGTCATTATTTTAGAAAAATAAGTTAGTTGGTTTGCTTTTCATATTTTATTTCTATCCAAATGTGTGTGTGTGTATTTTTTATTTACCTTTCTGCACTTTGACATGTGCTTTATCATTTTGTAGTCATTTCACTTTATCTCCTAGACATCATCTGCCTTTATTTCCATACATCATTCATTCCTCATTTATCAATTTTCCACATTTGTCTCATGTATTGGATTTTGGAGTAAAAGTTTATGAAATGAGTGGATCACTCCTTGTATATTAATTCAAGAAGCAAGAAGAAATAATCTGCATTTTACGTTTAATATGCAATCTGTTATCCAAAAAGGATTCTGTGCATCACTGACATTTGGCTATTTCTTTTTCTTGTTTAATTAATTCACATACAGATTGTGGTTTTGGAGTCCACCAAACAAAGATTTAATAGTAACATAGATGGTTAGTATTATGCAGATGTCAAATTAAAAACCCATTATGTAGAGAAATAAACTGGTTTCAAATGAGAATTACATATGCTTTGCAATATCCATGATAAATTTTCCTTTCAATTTTAATATACCTAATCATGTAAATTAATCTAAGAGTACCAATATAGATGAACTGCAATTATCTATGGGACTTTTTAAAGATATTCACTGAATCATGCAGTTTGGTATTACTGACTATACATTCTGGACAACTAAGGAGATTGATATACCAATCTCAAATTCATACCTTAACTGACCCAACTGTATGATTGAACATTGTAATATAACTCAGAACACTTTATTTCTACTCCATCATGCACCATACACTACAGTCATTTATTATCCTCCATTACCAGTTTCTGTACCCTCTGGGATATGCTCAGGTGAATTATGACTAAAATTAGTAGCATCCTTTATTTTTCCACTGAGACCAAAGCTTATTGTTGTGAAGATTTATAAGTCATTTTTACAATATTATTTACCCTTTTAGAATTTTTCTTATCTCAACATTTAAATAAAATATTCAAATATGAAACAAAGTTGAATAATATTACAGTAAATTCTTCTATAACGATTCATTTTCTATTGTTAGCTAACACATTACTCAGTGGCTTAAACACACACACACACACATTTATCTTATGGCTGCTCAGGATCTCACTGGGCTGCTATCATGGCATCAACCAGAGCTGCAATTTTCATCTGGGGCTCAAAGTCCTCTTATTAACACACTGGTTGTTTTCAAAATTCATCTGTTTACAGTTATAAGACTGAGGTCCCTGTTCCCATTTGCTTGCTAGCTGTTGACTTGGTACAACTCTAGAATCCATACGTGATTTCTTGATACTTGAGGTGGCCTTCAACATAGGCAGTTCACAGCATGAATGCTTATTCTCTTTTAGAACACCTGTTCTGCATTTCTCTGATACCTTTTCTTGCACCAGCTGGAGAAAACCTGTGCTTTTAAATGTCTAAATTGATTAGTAGACCCAACCAAAATAATTTCCCCTTTTGTCATATGATCCTATAAAATAAAAGCTTAATATGGTAAGTGTCCGGTCATCAGTTCAACCAATCAAAGAGTAATATGCTAATGATATGCTAAGGCTGCTCAACCACTCACTATGACATGCACTGCCCACCAAGGGACAGAGAGTCGACCAGTCAACCAGTTGCTATGATGTGCACTGACCACCACCAGGGGGCAGATGCTTCAACCAGTAGGTTAGCTTGCTGCTGGGGTTCGGCCAATCAGGACTGAGGGAGATGGGCTGGACATGCCCTGGAGCCCTCCCATGGCCCCTCCTAGGCTGGCCAACCTCCTGTGTACCTCCCCAGCCCTGATGGTGTACTGGTGGGGTCCTTCAGCCTGGCCTGCACCCTCTATCAATCCGGGACCCCTCGGGGGATGTTCAAGAGCTGGTTTCGGCCCAATCCTGCAGGCCAGGCCAAGGAACCCCACTGGTGCACAAATCATGCACTGGGCCTCTAGTGTAACAATCATAAATGTGATATCTCATCATATTCATAGGTTCTACCCACATTCAAAGTACAAGGGGTTTATAGAAGGGTATGTATCATTAGACGTCAGCTTCTATTTCTGCTTACTACAAACCATCCCTTGTATTCTGTCATTAACATTGTTAAAATTCAGTGAAGTATAATTAGCATACAATGAAATTCACCCATTGCCTTTTAAAATTTAAAGTTTGCATTCTAAATTAAATTATCAATTGGTTGCTGTGGCCATTGTAGCTCAGTTGGTTGGAGATCATTGTTGTCCATGCACCAAAAGGTTGTGGGCTCAATTCCCAGTAGAGGGCTTGCAGGAGGCAGCCAACAGATGTTATGCTCTCACATTGTTGTTTCTCTCTCCCTCTTCCTCTCTCTCAAAAAATCAATAAACTATTCTTTAAAAACTAATCATTTCGTTTACTTTTTGCAATAAAAATGTTGGCATAATGATCAAATACATCACTCTGCAAGTCTGTTTTTTGAAATTGCTGAAAAATTACTATTTTTTTAACAGTCAACTTTTCTCAATCACTAAAAGTTTATAATTTACTAGGACCAGGCTAAAAATTTCTCCAGTTAATGCTGGCCTAAGGTGTTTTACTTTTTATTAATCTCAGCAAAAATCTTGAAATTATGAATAAGATAATTTGTGTATATATATATATTTTTTTTTTCCTTTGGTCTCAAGTACTATGTGATCTTTATTCAATGAAAATCATGAACACAACACAATGTCAACTTTACACAGGATGCATATACTTTTTTAATGTATGTTACTCTGTCTAAGAAAAACATTGCTCAGTATATATTCATGTGATGATACACAGGAGCTGATATTGAAGTAGCAATGATAAAATGGAACAGATTTTAATGGTATACACTTAAATATAAATGAGAACAGTGGTCCAAATAAATTCTATGGTATTTTGAACAGAGTTATTATAAATTAGGGTCACCTTGCCAAAGCTCATAAAGAAGACTGGTTGGCTCTGATGTTTATTGAGGACCAATACAAATGAGTATAGCTCTAAAAAAAAAAACTGCAGATACATGCCAGATTATTTTTTCTTAAACAAACTGACAAATAAAATTAGAAATAATAGAATGAATGTATCAACAAAGAAAGGGTATACAGTGACATATGGAAAAAGAAAGCATTTTTCTCA
The DNA here is from genome assembly GCF_963455305.1 of Plecotus auritus. Classification (NCBI taxonomy): domain Eukaryota; kingdom Metazoa; phylum Chordata; class Mammalia; order Chiroptera; family Vespertilionidae; genus Plecotus; species Plecotus auritus. The sequence continues at coordinate 67,196,261 of NC_137784.1, forward strand.
ATATAGCTAATCTTATCACTTATAGCACATATGAAAGATGTGCTACATTGGTGTCCAAATCCAATATTTTCCATGATGATGAGATCTTTTCCACTTTGTGGTTAGATCTTATTTCATTTTCTACTTTTTCTTTATTTTTCCTTGTCATTTCTGTAAAACAACCGAGCATTAAAAAATCCAGTTACTAAGAATCGAAAATTTGTAATAACTAAAAAGTGGACATATGTGTCAGTGGAAGTGTGTTGCACCAGAGAAAATATTACAGTCAATATATTTTGTGACAGATATGGCAACTTATGGTTCCTAAAAAGTAATGATTTTCCTTGGTTAGTTTCTTTTGAACTCAAGAAGGCTTTGTTTTTAAATTGAAAAAATTATTGAGATAATTCTAGAGTTACATAAAGTTGTAAGGAATAGTATAGATATATCCCCTGTATTCTTTACCTGTTTTCCCCAATAGTATATCTAATGTTGGTACCAGGGCAATACCAGCCTTATAAATGAATTGGAAAGCATTCCTCCTCTTCTGTTTCTTGGAATATAGTTGGAATCAATTCTTCTTTAAATGTTTGGAAGGATACTCTAGCACTCCAATCATACCACTATAATTTTCAACTAGCAGAGGTTTTCCCCTTCATTTAAATCTTGTTTTAGTATATTCCATCATTCCAACGAAGTGTACCTATATTAAATTCTGCTTATTTTAACCATAGTCTTATTTATAGAAACAATGGAACTGTCCTGATTTTTTTTAAATCTTTATTGTTGAAAGTGTAACATATGTCCCCCTTATCCCCCATCGACCCCCTCCAGCCTCCTAGTGCCCCCAGGCCCTCACCGCCCCACTGTCTGGGTCCATGGGTTATGCATATATGCATACAAGGTCTTTGGTTGATTACCTCCCACCCACCTACCCACACTCCCCCGCCTTCCCTCCGAGATTCCGCACTCTGTTCCATGCTTCCATGTCTCTGGAAACACTCCGTTCATCAATTTATTTTGTTAATTACATTCAAAATTAGTGGGATCATGTGATAGTTGTCTTTCTCTGACTGATTTATTTTCCTCCATGCTGACTCAAAGAGTAAGAGATTTTTCTTTTTTTACTACTGCATAGTATCCCATGGTATAAATGTACCACAGGTTGTTTTTTTTTTTTTTTTTTTTTTGTGTGTGTGTGTGTGTGTGTGTGTTTGTTTTTTTTTAATCTACTCATCTACTGATGGACAGTTGGGGCTCTTTCCAGATATTAGCTATTGTAAATCATGCTATTATGAACATAGGGGTGCATATATTTTTTATGATTGGTATTTTGGGTTTCTTAAGATACATTCCTAGAAGTGGGATCACTGGGTCAAATGGCAGTTCCATATTAATTTTTTTAGGAAACTCCATACTGTTTTCCATAATGGCTGCACCAGTCTTCATTCCCATCAGCAGTGTACCAGGGTTCCCTTTTCTCCACATCGTCAACCACACTTGTCATTTGTTGATTTGTTGATGGTAGCCATTCTGACAGGTGTAAAGTGTTACCTCTTTGTAGTTTTAATTTGCAAGTCTCTGATGATCAGTGACTTTGAGCATTTTCTCATATGTCTCTTGACCACCTGTATGTCCACTTTGGAGAAGTGTCAATTTAGGTCCTTTGCCCATTTTTAATTGGATTGTTGGTCTTCCTTTTAAGTTGTATGCATATACTATCCTTATATATATTTTTATATTAACCCTTTATTATATGTATCATTGCCAAATATGTTCTCCCATACAGTGGGATCCCTTATTGTTTTGTTGATGGTTTCTTTTGCTGGGCAGAAGCCTTTTATTTTTATGTAGTCCCATTTGTTTATTTTCTCCTCAGTTTCCATTATCCTAGGAGATGTATCTGTAAACATATTGCTACAAGAGATGTCTGAGAGCTTGTTGCCTATGGTTTCTTCTAGGATTTTTATGGTTTCCTGACTTACATTTAGGTATTTTATCCATTTTGAGTTTATTCTTGTGTATGGTGTAAGTTGGAGGTCTAGTTTTATTTTTTGCATGTCTCTTTCCAATTTTCCCAGAACCATTTATTGAAAATACTGTCTTGACTCCATTGTATGCTCTAGTCTACTTTGTCAAATATTAATGGAGCACAATGGCTTGGGTCAGTTTCTGGGTTCTCTGTTCTGTTCCATTGGTCTATATGCCTGTTCTTGTGCCAGTACCAGGCTGTTTTGATTATGGTGCCTTTGTAGTATAACCTGATATATGGTATTGTGATTCCTCCAACTTTGTTCTTCTTTCTCAAGATTGCTGCAGATATTCAGCATTTTTTATTTCCATATAAATTTTTGGAATATTTGTTCTAGATATGTGAAATATGCTATTGGTATTTTAATGGGGATTGCATTGAATCTGTAGATTGCCTTCAGTAGTATGGCCGGCAGGGGAGGGCAGTTAGGGGTGACCAAGCCAGCAGAGGAGGGAAGTTGGGGGTGACCGGGCCTGCAGGGAAGGGCAGTTGGGGGGGGGGGGCCCAGGCCTGTTGTGGAGAGCAGTTGTGGGGGACCAGGTCTGCAGGAGAGGGCAGTTAGGGGTGACCAGGCCTGCAGGGGAGGGCAGTTAGGGGTGACCAGGCCTGCAGGGGAGGGCAGTTAGGGGTGACCAGGCCTGCAGGGGAGGGCAGTTAGGGGCAAACAGGCTGGCAGAGGAGCAGTTAGGCATCAATCAGGCTGGCAGTGAAGTGGTTAGGGGTGATCAGGCTGGCAGGCAGAAGTGGTGAGGGGCAATCAGGAAGGCAGGCAGGTGAGCAGTTGGGAGCCAGCAGTCCTGGATTGTGAGAGGGATGTCCGACTGCCCATTTAGGCCCAATCCCACGGGGATTGGGCTTAAACGGGCAGTCAGACATCCCTCGAGGGGTCCCAGATTGGAGAGGGTGCAGGCTGGGCTGAGGGACACCCCTCCTCTGTCCAGGAATTTCATGCACCAGGCCTCTAGTTGGTGTATAAAAAGCAATCTATTTTTGGGAGTTGATTTTGTATCCTGCTGCATTACCAAATTCATTTACTAAATATAGTAGTTTTTGGTTCAGTCTTTAGGGTTTTTTTATGTACTCTATCATGTCATTTGCAAATAATGAGAGTTTTACTTCCTTCTTTCCAATTTGGATACCTTTTATTTCTTCTTCTTTTCTGATCGCTAAGGCTAGGACTTACAGTACTATATTGAATAATAGTGGTGAGAGGGGTCATCCCATTCTTGTTCCTGTTCTTAGGGAAAATGGTTTTAGTTTTTGCCCATTGAATGTGATACTCACTGTAGGCTTGTCATATATGGCCTTTATCATGTTGGGATATGCTCCCTTTATTCCCACTTTGCTGAGAGTTATCAAAAAAGGGTGTTGGATTTTGTTGAAAGCTTTTTTTTTGCACCTATTTATATGATCATGTTATTTTTATTTTTCAATTTTTTAATGTGATGTATCACCTTTATTGATTTGCAAATATTGTACCAGCTTGCATCCTTGAAATAAATTCCACTTGTTCATGGTGTATGATCTTTTAAATGCAATGCCAGATCATTTTTGCTAATGTTTGTTGAAGATTTTAGCCTCTATGTTCATCAGGGATATTAGCCTATAATTCTCTTTTCTTTATAGTCTTTATCTGGTTTTGGAATTGGGATAATGCTGGCCTCATAGAAAGAGCTTGGAAGTGTTCCTTCCTCTTGGATATTTTGGAATAGTTTGAGGAGTATAGGTATTAGTTCTTTGAATATTTGCTAAAACTCCCCTGTGACGCCATCTGGACCAGGGCTTTGGTTTGCTGGGAGTTTTTTGATTACTGATTTTATTTCATCAGGTGTTATTGGCCTAATCAGGTTTTCTGATTCTTCCTGATTCAGTTTTGGAACAATGTATTTTTTCTAGGAATTTTATCATTTCATCCACATTATCCAGCTTGTTGGCATATACTTGTTCATAGTATTTTCTTAAAATCCTTTGTATTTCTGTGGTGTCAGTGATTACTTCTCCACTTTCATTTCTGATTTTATTTATTCGCATTCTCTCTCTTTGTTTCCTTATGAGTCTGGCTAATGGTTCATAAATCTTGTTTATCCTTAAAAAAAAAAAAAAAAAACCCGCTCTTGGTTTCATTGATTTTTTTGTATTGCTTTTTGGTCTCTATGCCATTTATTTCTGCTCTAATTTTTAATATTCCCTTCCTTATACTTTGGGCTTTTCTTATTGTTATCCTGCTAGTTCTTTAAGTTGTGGGGTTAAATAGTTTATTATTAATGTTTCTTGTTTTTATGAGATAGGCCTGTAATGCTACAAACTTCCCTCTCAGGACTGCTTTTGCTATGTCCCAGAAATTTTGGGTTGTTGTGTGTTCATTTTCTTTTGTTTCCAGGAAGTTTTGATTTCTTTCTTGATCTCGTTGGTAACTCATTCGTTGTTTAATAACATGCTATTTAGCCTCCATGTGTTTGAATGTTTTTGGGTGTTTTCACTGTAGTTAATTTCTAATTTCATTCCACTATGATCTGAGAAGATTCTTGATATGATTTAAATATTCTTGAACTTGTAAAGACTTGTTTTTAAATCCTAACATGTGTTCTATCTTTGTAAATAATCCTTGAGAAGAATGTATACTCTGCAGCTTTGTGGTGAAATCGTCTATAAATGTAAATTCAATATATCTGACCCAGTGTATCCTTTAGAGTCACTATTTCCTTGTTAATATTTTGTCTGGAAGATCAATCCAGTGAAGTCAGTGGGGGTGTTACATTCCACTATTATGACTATATTATTGTTGATCTCTCCCTTAAAGTCCTCTAGAAGTTTTTTATATATATTAAGTGCTCCTATATTGGGAGCATGTATGTTTAGTAGTGTTACATCCTCTGTTGGATCAATTATTTTAGTATTATGTAGTGACCTTCGTTGTTTCTTGTGATAACTTTCATTTTGAAGTCTATTTTGTCAAATATGAGTATTGCTCAATACTGGCATGAAGTGTGTCTGGGCATGGGCCTGTTTGGGTTCGTCTAAGTGTTTTGCTTTTTTTTTTTCCATTTGCATGGAAAAAAAATTTCCCCATTCCTTCACTCTCATCTTGTGTGACTCTTTTGTCTTTTGTTCTGAGTTGGTTTTTTTATAGGTAGCATAAAGTTGGGTCATGTTTTTGTATCCATTCAGCTACCATATGTCTTTTGATTGGAGCATTTAATCCATTTACATTTAGAGTTATTATTGAAAGGTACTTATTTATTGTCACTGTAATTCTGTATGTCTAGGTTTCTCTCTCTATTTCTTCTTCTCATTACAGCAGTCCCTTTAGCATTTCTTTTAATACTGGCTTGGTGGTGGTGTATTTCTTTAACCTTTTTTTTTCACTGGGAAGCTCTTTATTTCACTGTCTATTTTGAATGATAGCTTTGCTGGATATAATCATCTTGGTCTCAGATCCTTGCTCTCCATTACCTTGAGTACTTCATGCCATTCCCTTCTGGCCTGTAGAGTTTCTGATGAGAAATTAGTTGACAGCCCATGGGAGCTCCTTTGTATGTAACCATTTTCTTTTCTCTTGCTGCCTTTAAGATTCTCTTTTTGTCTTTAATTTTTGGCATTTTAATTGTGATGTGTCTGGGCATGGGCCTGTTTGGGTTGGTCTTGCTAAGGATTCTCTGTGCCTCCTGAACTTGTGTGACTTTTTCTTTAACCAGGTTAGGGAAGTTTTCTGCCATTATTATTTTTTTTTAATGTTCTCTATTCCTTTCTCCCTTTCTGCCTTTCCTGGCACTTCTGCTATGCAAATATTGTTATGTTTCATATTGGCCCACAGCTTCCTTTTAAGCTGTCCTCCTGTGTTTTTTTTTTAATTTTATTATTGTTATTGAGTAATTTTTTTTCAATCCTGTCTTCTAATTCACTGATTTGTTCCTCAGCTTCCTCTAATCTGCTATGTATTCCTTCCAATGTGTTTTTTAATTTGTGCTATGTCATTATTTCTGTTTATAGTTACTGTATCTTTTTTTAATATTTTAAAAATATTTTTATTGATTTCAGAGAGTAAGGGGGATAGAAACATCATGATGAGAGAGAATCATTGATTGTTGCCTCCTGCATGCCTCCTACTGGGGATTGAGCCCACAACCCAGGAATGTTCCCTTGACCAGAATCAAACCCAGGACCCTTCAGTCATCAGGTCGACATTCAATTCCACTGAGCCAAACCAGCTAGGGCTATAGTTACTATATCTTTTCTCATGCTGTGGAGAATATTTACCATCATTATTCTGAACTCTATTTCAGATATACTTCTTATCTCCATTTCATTTGTCTCTTCTTCTGAAGGATTATCTTGTTCTTTCATTTGGGGGTTATTTTTTTGTCTCCACATTTTGGCTTCCTGTTTAGTTTTGTGACTATATACTAGTATTAGATAGATCTGCTATGCTTCTCAATCTCTCGTGCAGGTTAATTACATTAGGTAGACTCAAAGCATCCAGGGACTACTTCTGTCTACAGACTGATAGGATTCTGTTTTGAATAGCCCTTCGGTCATCTTCCACAGGTGTGGTGAGAGTTTTTTCTACAAGGTGGGTGAATTGCTTCTGCCCGGGGGATAATTATTATTCTCAGTCTCTTAATGGGCCTCAGAAACTCTAAACCGTGGGGCAAGGTGGTTTCCAATAAGGTGGGTCAACTGTCTTCCCCCCAGACAAAGCTGCCTGTAGACCAAATGTCTGCATGAGAAAGATGACCTCCACAGCCTGAAGGAATGACTCAGCACAGGAAACCAGAATGTCTGCCTTCTGAGCTCAAACCCCAGAGCCCCCAATACTGGCTTCTGCTCCCATAGCTCCAGTCCACTCTGCCCTCCCTCTTCTAGAGCACAAGGTGAGTGACTCCACGGGGAATTTTTTTGCATTGGCCCTTTAAGAGGGTGCTACATTTCCAGCTGTCTCTCCTTGGCAGACAGCTACCACACTGCTTTTCGCAGCCAGATGTTATGTGGGTACCCTTCTCAGTTATGATGCTCTCTTCTGGGGGGCCCAGCTTTGGGATTAGACCCCAGAGTTCTCAATGGCAACCCCCCACAGTTGGAATATGTCTCCAGAATTTCAGTTGCTGTCTGTGGGAGCCTGGCCAGCCCTTTCACGCCTCCACCACTCCTACTGGTCTCTATGTGGTCTCCACTTTTCGTCCTTGATTATCAGTGTTCTCTCCAGTGATGCTTCCATTGATTATTGAGGAAGTTTTTCTTGTAATTCCAGTTTGGTCCTGGGAGTGTGTTTGTGCAATATCCACTTACTCTGCTTCCATTTTTAATCTCCAGTCCTGATTTTTTAATGTTCATATGCTACAGCTTGGAAACATGTCTTTGTGATGAACAAACAGTCAGAGTGGTAACTCACCTGTGAAGAGCGTGCTATTAAGATAAAACTTTTGGAGATTATTAGGCAGGGCAGACAGGAACGTGTGTTTTGCGCTTTCATGGAGTAAAAGAAGATAACTAAGTTATCCATAATAGTGGAAGAAAAAAAAGGTAAATTTAACCTTCATCTGAAATTAAATCAGGTTTTATTAGAACATTTCTAATGATTTACTTTTTATCTGTGTTATTGTATCAAACATTATTACTATAGCTCATGTTTAAGTCTTGCTATCTATCTGTGTAGTACTAGTTATAAAATATTTTTCATTCTGCTTTTTTTTTGCATATAATGATTAATTCTAGCTAGATAATGAATTTGAATAAAGAGTAGAAAATACAATTTCTTTATCTTATTTTTTTCAATTTTTTATTATTTTATTGTTTAAAGTATTACAAATAATAATACATATGTCTCCTTTTACAATTTCTTTAATAACTTAATAATGTGGGTCCACTGCTCAATTGAGATTTTAGACATATATCTAAAGGAATTATGTCAAATTTTCCATTAATTGCTCTATCCTTAGTGCTGACAAGGTCTCTATCTAACAATATCTAGTCATTTCAAAATGAGCCACAATTTGAATATGGTAAAGAGCTCATCATCTGGACCACAATTCTGATCTCATGAGCCCAAGATAGAAACCTCTGTTTCACTACTGATTTAACATTAACATAATGTAGGGTCATACATTAAGTCATGTGGCACTGGATATTTATAAATGTTTAAAGCCCTTAATAAACTTAGCTTTTTACTTTTGGATCATAGTCATTAGCTGAATAAAATGTTTGATTTTTTTAAAAACTGGACTTTATTTTATACTAGGGGCCCAGTGCATGAATTCGTGAACCTTGAAAGGAACTGTGTGCTGTAAGGCTGTGGTAGGCACAGAGGTGAGTCTCGGCCCATCATCAGTGCCCCTGCCTGGCCCCTCCCGCCATGGCCCTGGTCCCCTGACTGCCAGCAGCCCCACTCCTGCCGCTGTTGCTCCCAGGCGCTGATGTCACTGGCCCCGCTTGCACCCGCTGAAGGCATGGAGCTATTGGGGCTGGTGACAACAGCAGGTGTGAGCAGGGCCAGTGCTGGCTGTGGGAACAGCCCACAGTTCCTTTCAAGGTGCATGAATTCATGCACTGGGCCCCTAGTATAAAATAAAGTCCAGTTTAATAAAAAAATCGAACATCAGTGGGTGCGAGTGGCAGCTGCCAGCCCCCATCTCTCCTCAGGAGCAGGGGGAGGTGGAGAAGCCCTGAGGGGCAATTGGGGCTGGCAGCCGCCACTCACACCCACTGATGGCACTGAGTGATCGGGGCCAGCGCTGGGCACCAACAGTGAGTCTGAGGGCCAGATGAGAACAAATAATTTTTAGTAACCACCAGAGGCTCGCCCTGATGACAGCAACCAGTGCCCCACCTTGGTCTGGCTCCCCTGCTCACCTGCTCCACCATCCTGCTGTGGCCGATGCCCACCATGTTCCGCGCACGCCCCCTGGTGGTCAGTACACATCATAGCGACTGGTTGTTATGTTGTTCCACTGTTCAGTCTTTTTGCATGTTAGCCTTTTATTATATAGGATGCTTCAGGAAAACTAGATCAGTATTATTCAATTTTCTATAATTCATTTTCATGAAGTAGCAATTCACTTGGGACCTCAAAGCAAAAGTTTTCTCTCTCTCACAGTCTTACTACCACTAAAGGCTCTTTTATATATACCAGCAATTAATTAATTGACCATCTCTAAGTATTTTTTAGTAGCTGATGTAGTCAATAAATTATAAAATTCCCTCTTATTTATCATAGAGTTCTCAAGTTTCACACAGTGCATGATTAAAATATTGATGATAATAGCAATAACAGACAGTATCTGTTGAGAGCTTACTGCATATATAACAGTGTGTTAAGTGATTTACTGTACTAATTCAATTAGCCCCCACAGGCATCCTATAATACAGCTACTATTTTTAACATCAGTGTTTTTTAGAGATATACAGATTCAAGCATCAAATAGTTAAGCAACTTGCCCAAGGGCACACAGTTAATAAGTGGTGGAGATGAAGTTTGAATCAGACAGTCTACTTCCAGAGCACTTAATTTTAAGTACTATGCCTGTGATATAGTAGATGCTTAATGAATATTTGTTGACTGATAAAATTCCGTAGTTAAAGCTTCAAAGAATTACAACTTTCTCATTCTTCTAAAAATACTAATAAATAACCAATAATAAAAATAAAAATGTCCTGAATACAGAGCTCTACTATTAATAAACTCAGCCAGAGAGAGATAAATGGAACTGTCTGCTGTTTTATATTGAATTGGAAGCTGAAAATAACAATGTCACTGTGGTAAATTGGGAAAAAAAATCTATGATAGATTAAAAAAGCAGTAAAAAATGTACAAGCCTAAGATATTTTAGATACTTTAAAACCTAAATACTAGGAAGATTCCTGAGGTAGATGAGCCTCTAGTGGTATGGAATACCTTTTTAAATACAGCACAGCCCCTATCTTATGCAGTTTTAATGTAGGTCTTTGATAATTCAGGACTTCATGGATCACTCAGAAGGAATACTTTTATTTCTGTATTATAGAAATTTTGTAGCATAATAGATTTTGGAGTTGAGCTGAGATAAATATTAAGTTGTGCCTTTAATTAATGTTCACTTTATATCTTTTCTAAAGCTAAAACCAAATGATTACTAGAAATTATTATCTGGGAGATGAAATCATATAAATAAACCTCTATTAATGAAGAAAAAGCTGTCAAACTATTTCAATTCCAAAGTACTATAGTTATCTTATGTTCTTGTCTTTATTCTCTTAGAAAAACTATAATCTCTGCCTGGCCAGTGTTGTTCAGTGGTTGAGTGCTGACCCATGAACCAAGAGGTCATGTTTTGATTCCCAGTCAGGGCACATGATCTCCTGATGGGGGTGTGCAGGAGGCAGTTGATCAGTGATGTCTCTCATAAATGTTTCTATCTCACCCTCTCCATTCCTCACTCACTAAAAAGCAATAATAATAAAATATTGTGACTAAAGACTATAATCTTTTTTTAAAATATTATCTTTATTGTTGACTGTAATCTCTTTATGGTCAAAGATGACTCTTTCTGTCTTTGCAATTACTGTATTCTTAGTAAGTAGCCTGGTGAATGAATGAATGAATTAGAAATGGTGTAAGAAACAAAATTCATCCTAGGCTATATTTCCTTAATATTGTCACACTGAAAAGTACTTATTGCCCAGAAGGGAAGCTAATTATGAACCCTTGATCTTTTCCCCACATATGAAATGTGCTCTTTACATATGATGCATTTGAATTAACCATATTACAAAGGAACAAAGAACTGAAATATCTGAATTGGTAAACTGATCAACTTTTCAATTTACCAGCTTTCCTACATTATAAAAAAAAAATTGTGGAGCTGGCCATGTTACGTGTGTTTGTGAAAACACTGAATATTGCCTAACATTAAAATCAATGCAAATGGCTACTACATTATAAAAACGAATATCTGAATGTTCTGACTCAAGCAGAGATAGTTATTAGTTAAGGAATTAAGTAGTATAGGGAATATACAATATTTATCTATTCAGAATTATTCATGCATATTTGAAACCTTATTCATTGTGTAATTTATTTATTTCCACGTAGGACACTAACTCCTAGCATTATAATATTAAATTTTGATGTATATACACTGAGTGGCCAGATTATCATCATTTCTGAATGCATAATAATCTGGCCACTCAGTATATATATATTAGAGGCCTGGTGCATGAATTCATGCATGGGTGGGGTCCGGCCAGCCTGGCCAGGGGGAAGGGACATGGGTGGTTGGCTGGCCTGCTTGCTGGTCGAACTCCTGGTAGAGGGGACAATTTGCATATTAGCCTTTTATTATATAGGATATACACTGAGTGGCCAGATTATTATGCGTTCAGAGATCATAATAATCTGGCCACTCAGTGTATATGTAAGATATACAACAGGCCACAGTCAAAAGGAAATTTAATTCCTGATTAGTCTACATAATTTTGGTATATAGTATAAATTTTAATTTCCACCCATATAAAATTAGGATAATTTTATTTACAAAAATGAACTATTTTTTAAAATATATTTTTATTGATTTCAGAGAGGAAGGGTGAGGGAGAGAGATATGGAAACATCAATGATGAGAGAGAATCATTGATCAGCTGCCTCCTGCATGCTCAACACTGCAGATCTGGCCTGCTACCCCGGCATGTGCCCTGACAGGGAATCAAACCATGACCTCCTGGTTCATAGGTCTATGCTCAACCACTGAGCCATGACAGCTGAGCCACAATGAATTATTTTAATGATTAATTCAGATAATGTATATTAAATAAGAGAGTGTCTTAAAATAGTAGATGTAAGATATATCTCCAATATCACTTTAAATTGCAGATCATCTTAATGTGTCATTCTTGTGAAATGCACAAATCTAAGAATGTTGCATTGTGTCTATTAAAGCTTGTAGATATTTACAAAATGAACAGAGTGATAAAGTGATTATGATTATAAACATCATAATACAAAGGATCTTCCTTATTTAGTAGAATAAAAACACTTTTTTAAAAAAATGCAATAGCTACCAGAGTGCTTAACTCTGTGAATACATGGCTTTTATATTAAACTAGAGGCCCAGTGCATGAAAATTCATGCACTGGAGTGGGGGGTCCCTCAGCCTGGCCTGCCCCCACTCACAGTCCAGGAGACCTCAGAAGCTGGAGGCGACCCAGCATCAGGGGAAGGCAATGCCCCATCACACCTCTACTGTTGCCACTGCTGGCAGCAGAAGCCTTGGCCGACCCTGGTTACCTGAGCCTCGGGCGGCCCTGGGTGGCTGGGCAGCCACCATCTGATTCTTGCCTGCACCTCAGGCTGGCCCTGGGTGGCTGGGCAGCTACCACCTGAGGCTTGCCTGTTCCTCAGGCTGGACCTGGGTGGCTGGGGGGCTGAGGGAACTGAAGGGCTCCAGAAGCAGGTGCGCAGCAAGGCCTGCCACCCCGGGGGGGCTGAGGGGACTGGGTGCCACCATCTTGTGGCTGTGGGCATTGCCATCTTTGAGGGCATGGCAGTCAGCTAGCATATTCCCTCCTTATTGGCTATGGGTGCTGCCATTTTTAGGGCAGGGCATTCAATTAACATATTCCCTCCTTATTGGCTGTGGGTGCCACCATATTTGAGGTCGGGACAGTCAATTAGCATATTCCCTCCTTATTGGCTGTGGGTGCCATCAACTTTGTGATGGCGTGAGGGTCAATTAGCATATTCCCTCTTTATTAGATAGGATTTTGGGCACCAGCATAAAGTTATATATTTAGACAAGAATAGTTAGTCTTTAATTCTAAAGTTAAAGTTTTAAAAATAAATCACCTTGTTAGCAAGCATGTGAAGAAATTCACCTCTTGTACACTGCTGGTGGGATTATAAAATGGTACAGCTGTTTTGGGAAGAAGTCCAGAAGTTCCTCAAATGATAAAACATAGAATTACTATTTTACCCAACATTAGCTATACCCATGATAAATGAAAAGATGTCCATGCAAAAACTTATATAGGAATATTTACAGTCATGTTATTTATAATAGACACAGCTGTAAACACTCCAAATGTTCAAATACTGAATGTGTAAACAAAAGCAGTATATCCATAAAATGAGATATTAATAGGATATAAAAAAGAATGGTTTACTGAAACATTATGCAACACAAATTAATCTTGAAATTATTATGATAAATGAAGGAATCCAGCAACAAAATAATATACATTATATGATTTCATTCACATGTCCAAAACAGAAAAATTTGAAGAGACAAACGAAATAGATTAGTGGTTATTTAAAGCTTGGGCAAAATGGGAAGATAGGGAGGTGGTAGCTAAAAGGTGTGAGGTTGTTTTTCTTTTCAAGGTAATAGAATGTTCTAAAATTGACTATGATGATGATTTACAGATATTTTGAATAAACCAAAAACCATAAAGTTATACTTTAAATGGATGAGTTATGTGGTATGTGAATTATCCTATCTAATAAAAAAGTAATATGCAAATTAACCATCACTCTGCTACACCACCAGCCACACCCACCAGCAAATCAGGAGCGAGTATGCAAATTAACCCAACCAAGATGGCTGCGGCCACAGAGAGAGCAGGAGGGAGGCTTGGGTTTCCGTGGCAATGGAGGAAGCCAAGCTTTCCACACACCCTGGCCAGCCCAGGCCTCCACTACAGGCTACAAAGTTTCAATTATAGAAGGTAAATAAATCCCAACAAAAGTGGCGGCAGCCACAGAGCAAGCAGGAGGCTTGGCTCTGCTCCAGGCCACAAAGTTTCAATTGTAGAAGATAAATAAATCCCAGATACCAGGGCCTCCAGTTGGGTTGCAGGCGGGCATGGCCGGCCAGCAAACCACCACAGGCCCCTCGTGCAGGCTGCCCCATGCCCCAAGGGAACCCCCACCCTGATCCGGGACACCCTTCAGGGCAAACCAGCTGGCCCCCACCAGTGCACCAGACCTCTATCCTATCTAATAAAAGAGTAATATGCAGATGGACCATCACTCCATCACACAAGATGGCTGCCCCCATGTGGTCAAGATCCTGCCCCCATGTGGACACAAGATGGCCACCACAAGATGGCCAGCAAGGGAGAGCAATTGGTAGAGACCAGGCCTGCAAGGGAGGGCAGTTGTGGGTGATCAGGCCAGCAGGGGAGGGCAGTTAGGAGGGACCAGGCCTGCAGGGGAGGGCAGTTAGGGGCAAACAGGCTGGCAGGGGAGCAGTTAGGCATCAATCAGTCTGGCAGGGTAGTGTTTAGGGGGTGATCAGGCTGGCAGGAAGAAGCGGTTAGGGGCAATCAGTCGGCAGGCAGGCGAGCAGTTGGGAGCCAGAAGTCCTGGATTGTGAGAGGGATGTCCGACTGCCCGTTTAGGCCTGATCCCGGCAGTTGGACATCCCTTGAGGGGTCCCAGATTGGAGAGCGTGCAGGCTGGACTGAGGGACACCCCCTCCCATGCACGAATTTCATGCACTGAGCCTCTAGTATACCTATAAAGATATTAAAATAAATTACCATTAGAATGGCAGCTACTATGTAAGCACTTAATTTATTCATTTAACCTTCATTTTAAATACCCTGGAGTAGGAACTGTTATTTCTCTATTCTACAGATGATGAAACAAAAGGACAAGAAGAAACATACCTGGAGTCACATACGTGATAAGTGTTAGAGACAACAGGTGAATCCAGGCAATATGGCTCCAGAATTTGTTCTTTTGACTAAGATGAATAGTTAATTATTATGCTCTAGCTCTAATTAGCAATAATCACATAATTAAAGAATAGGAGAGTATCTTGTTATTTGATTCAGCCTTTAAATATTTATTGCAGTTCTACTTTGAACCAGGCACTTTTTTAATGCATTGAGGATATAGCAGTGTTCCCAAAGAGAAAATGACAGAATGCCTACTGCCATGGAGCTAACATTCTAGAACATGAACTTTAGAATCCAGAAAAGTTAGATTTAAACCTCAGCTGTAGACCATACAAGTAGGATGACTAAGTTTCTTAACCACTTCGATCCACATTTTTTTTCTTTGTAAAAGGGTATGATAATTTTTCAGCATCAAGTGTCACTATAAGAATTAAATGAGATGATACTTGTAAAGCATTCATGAAAACGCTTCATACTCACTAAATGAAAGGTGATGGTAGCAGTGGCAGTGATAGTTTTAGAACACTATTACTAACAATAACAATAATTATCAACCTCATTATCATCATTAAATGTAGCTAATAATCTGAAGTTAGTGTCGAATGGAGATAGAGCTTTCTAAAATTTGCTTGGATAAGCTCATACAGCTACTTATGGACCCAAGATCAAAACTTAAATCGTCTGATTTCAAATTTCATGTTCTCTTTATTGTTGTATCCACACTAAATGATTTTTATACCAGTTTCAAATTTAGAAAAAAACTCAATAAGGCAATAACAATACGTAGATACATACTCATAAATGTGTTCTTTTGAAATAGTGATTTACATTTTAGAAAGAAAATGGATAGTAAACAGACATTTTGAGGAGGACATTTAGGCTTATTATTATTATTAAATTCAACACTGTCTTTCCTTTAAAGCCAAAAGAACTCTAAGTTGATAACCGAATAAAGTTCTGAAATATAATGTTACATGTTACATGTGTCAGTTGTTCACCTTAAATAAAAATTCAGCTAATATTCCTCCAAATAAAAGAGTTTATTCTGGAAAATGAGAAAACTGCAATCAGGAACAAGAAGCCATACAAGGTCATGTTTAAGTTCACTAGGACCAAAAAAGAGGAGATTATTTTATAGAAGGGAAGAGGAAGTTAGGAAGGCTGTTATAAAGAAAGAGTTCTTCCTGGAAGGTTTCTTTATGGATATAGGAGTGAGGGCTCCCCATACAGATCCTCCCCATTTCAATCTTGGTCGAGTTCTCTTAATTTTTTACAGTATACTAAAAAAATTAAACCAGTCCACAGTAGTTGTATGGAGATTTAAGCCAAGTAAAAATTAGTTACACTTAAAGCTTTGATATATTTTAAGTGCAGACTTAGGGCAGGGAGGTATTCTCCATTGTTGTAGTATTAGAAACTTTACTCCACAGGCTTCTACTTTGCTATGTTATAAACACACATGTACACAAATGCACACACACATGTAAAGATAAAAACAAAACAAAACACCTTTTTCCAAGTTTGACCCATCTATTAGGCAAATATTTATTCAGGATCTAATATATGTTCAGAGTTATAGATATTATTATTTTGACCATGCCAGTCAGAGTATTGCTCCAGTGTTTTGTCCTCGGGTTTCCTCCTCTTTCTCACCTGTAAGTAACAACATGGCCTACTTGACTTCTGACCCTAGTTTTGCTCCCTTTACTCTATTATTAATCTTAGTGATCAGAAATTCCTAATAATTCTGCACATGAGAACAGCTATGCTGTAGGTAGCAGCAATTCACAGGAATCCCTTAGAGCAGTGATCGGCAAACCCATTAGTCAACAGAGCCAAATATCAACAGTACAACGATTGAAATTTCTTTTGAGAGCTGAAAACCGACTTCTGTGCATGGGCCACGAAGTTTTAATTACACTGTATGTGCGCGCCCGCACTTGGTATTTTGTGGAAGAGCCACACTCAAGGGGCCAAAGAGCCGCATGTGGCTCGCGAGCCGCAGTTTGCCAACCACTGCCCTACACGAAGCCAGTATGACAATAATAACTATACTATACTAAGAAAATGAAAAGAGAAGTGGTAAACCTGGAGATGGGGGAAAAATAGTTTGGAATTCCCAAAAAGACTGCACGCAAGCAATATTCTTTTAGGTTATAGAAATATTCTTGTATTGACCTCACCTTATGTATCTGGTGTGTTCTTTATGAATTCATAGGCCCAAAACAGACTAAGCTAAAAGCATCTGCTTCCCATCAGTCATAAATATTGAACACATAGATATTGAGGAATACCAAAATTATTTGATCTTATTCCTTTCAACTGTACCAATACAGCTACAGCCTCATTATATACATGAATAACCCTTCAATGTGGTGCCTTATCTGACATCATTTTCTACTGTGTGATGCAGAAGAAGAGAACTGACTAAATATTTAGGATATTCCTTGAGTTGTATCATATTTTTGACATTAACAAACTTCATTACTTCTGTACACCATGTCTTGCTCCTCTTTTTCATAGATTATATTCAACCAGTTTTATCAATCTAGAAAATCTATAATAATAAAAGCATAATACGCTAATTAGACCGGATGTCCTTCCAGGCAACCTTCCAGACGAAGCCAGGGCTGGAGGGAAGCCTGGGTCCGGGGTGCTGGAGAGAAGCCAGTGCTGGCAGCCAGGGGAAGGAAGGCCTACTCTTGAACGAATTTTGTGCATCAGGCCTCTATTTAAATATAATTGGAGAAATATTCATTCACTGACAGAAGATTAAAGTGTACATATTCACAGCTGAAGATTAGTAACAGCATGTAAAACTATATGAGAAATGTATATTATGAAATATTCTGAGCCCATAATATTCAGACAGGTTAACTTTCCTCTCTCCCTTACTGTATATAATTACTGTATATAATGTGTGTTTTTCATGGGTGTCTTGCTGTTAGCATTACAAATGAAAATTAATTTTGTAAAGTAAAAATTTTCTAGATGTAATTTACTTATAGGATATTTTTCTTTACATGATATTACCCTACTGTCTCCCCTTTTTTTTTATTAATGGAAGCTTTTGTAAATTTTATAATGCAGTTGATAACTTTAAATTTTAATTTTTTGCACAAAAATATGACTGCTTTAGTTTCATTGCATGTTCAGGAATTTTACCATGAGATGAACTACCAATAGAAATTTTAGTTACCACTTTAGGAACAGCTTTTTGTCCAGTACAATTAAATTTTCTTGAATATTCACTTATTTCAATTAGACTATTTAAATTAATCTGAAAACTTGATTATTATTTTACTGTCAAATTTAATACTCTACCAACAATCTTAGTTTACCCTGTAAATATTAGTGGAAAGGATTATTTGCATTCTTGAGTAGGCCCTGAGCATTCCTGGTGCTAGGCTGGATTTAGATATAGGGCAGCTGCTGTCAGCCAAGTCTCTGTCTGTTACCTGGGTCCCAATCTGAGCTGGGCCAACAAATAGAATTTTAACACTGAGCCCTTGGTGGCTGAATTTGATCACATAAGGCAATATGCATATCATAAGCTAAAAATAAATACCCAAAATGGAAGGGGGAATAAAGCATGGTTTGATTTTCTTGTATAACAAAATTTTGCCCATATCTGGATACTGCTTCAATGTCAATTTTGAAAACTAAATATTAAAATGACAGGAAAAAATATACCCTCTTGGTCTGGGACAATGCCATAGGCTAGAAAATAGAGAGCATCCATTCTCTTACTATATTAATTGTATCTCTCTTTGTATGTTACCTTATTTCAAAATCAACCCTACCTCCACTCCGGTTTTCTGGGACTCTTTGTATCTAAAAAGGCTTTCAAAGAAACTTTAACATAACTGTAGAGATGACAGGGAATTGAGATAAAATTTTGGGAGAAAGGACTTGGGAGCATCATTAACTAGAAAGTAGACGTTGATCCATTTATCGTATGGTGTATTCACCATCTACAAAGGAGAATGAATTTAAAGGACAAATGGAATTTTGAAAATTAATGTATCCTGTCCCCTGGGGTAGGATGGGGAAAAAAACAAGTTTGTAAATAAAAATGAACAAAATTATTTTACTAGGATAACTTCATAAAGTATTTAGTTGAACAGAATTAAATTAAGTTGTTCCTATAAACATCAAAGCTAACATTTTGAGATAGTATCCAATATGGTGTAGATGTTTTTGTTTATTCCTTTTTTATAAATTTCCAACTAGCCTAATTTTTATTAAAAAAAATATGTTCATGCTTGAGATAAAGACCCATTCATTTAAAAATGGATGGAAAATATGTGATATAGTAGGAAAATATCTAATTGGAAGGATGATTTTTCTTGGCCAACATCTATGTGGACTAAGCATATAACTTAATTTTTTGATGGTGATCAAAGTTTTCTATATGGCTCTTCATATTGTTGCATGAGATTTACAATGTTGTTATATCTCTTCACTGAAATCACTGGTGAATGCAGCAGGTGAAAAAAATTTTAATAGAAGAACAAAATTGTGTAGTATTAAACTGGGAATAGTGGCATGCTTTGAATTTTTTAAAAATGTACTTGCAGTAACAAATTGGAGCTGATTTTTTTTTCCTTTGCTTTCTTTGCCTCCATTTTATTCTAAATCAGCGGAAATCTGAGGGGAAAAAGGCAGGAAAGGTAAGATTGGACATTTCAAAGAAAATTGATTTCAAAATATGTTGTGCTATCTTTTCTTAAATTTCTGAAGCTACAGCAGTTACTATATGGAGTTAAAACTAAGTATTTAAGATGACACATGTTGTACTTCTCCCTTAAAAGAGCTTCAAGCTGAGCTGTTTCCACATTTTGTATCACTTACATGATCCTGGAAGCAATTTTCAAGCCTTATTTTATTTTTTGCCAACACTTTCTTTTTCCAGGATGCCAAAATGTCATACTGCTGACAGTATCACTTTGTGAATGTTCCGGTAATACAGTTATTTTAAGATAAATTTTAACAATAAAATAAATTGTTTTGGTATCAATTCACAATTTAGCAGTAACAGCAAAAGTTAGTGAATATGTAGAATGATGATGTCTGATAGGGTCACAAGGAAAAATATTGTAACTAAATTAAACATGGTTAATCAGCAAATTGATGTTCTCTGAAAAACTGGGTTTTAGAATGTCATCTTTCATATGACATTTTTAAGTTCTGCTTACATATATATGGGTAGTCTGGCTCTTTAGAAAACTTTGGCTTTCTAATATCTTGCACCACCACTAAAATAAATAGTTTTTCAGCTGTTCATTGACATTTATTTCCTAGAATTTATGCTTTAGTTTCCACAACATGTTTTGGAGTTAAAAGAATTGAGTTTCCTTTAATATTTTGATGTAAGATATTTTACAAATTAAATTCATTTATTCTTAAATGCTGTCTATATTGGAAAATAAAATGATACCATAACTGAATTTTTGGTTAAATGTGAGTATAATATTTAAGAATTATCCTACTCTAGTTTGAGGGTTCAAATTTTGTTTGAAAAAAAAAAATGTCAACGGGTGTTCTACCCTGTGACAGATATAATCTGTTAGCCCTGAATGTCTTTATCAAGTGTGAGAAATACCTGAAAATGGAGCATAACTAAAATGTCCCAATGAATTTTCAATAATGTTTGAAAGATAAACTAAAATAATGGCATAGATTGTTTTCAATCAATATACCTTTCTGAGAGTTTTCAAATGCTTGTCTCAACTATCTTATCACTGTGACCTTGAAGCGATGAGTTTTTGAGAAGTAGCTCTACAGAAAGAAAAGATTATAGAAGAGTTCAATTAAATTGAGATAAGCAAGAGTAGCAAAATGTATGTTACAGGAGAGAGAGAGAGAGAGAGAGAGAAGCTCTCCAGATTTTAGATGTTAGGACATTCTCAACCATTCTGGCAAATTGAGAAATAGATCCATTGCTCAGTTATTTAAACATTGGAATTTTAAAGAACAAAAATATTGACAACTTTAACTAGTATAGTTGTTTTATAAACAGAAAAAATGTCTTTGTTTCAAAAATAAGGACTATGTATACAGCACTCTGGGGTGAATTCATTTTCCTGTTCAGGAAAAACCTGGGTCATGAAATTTTAATATCAAACATGTCAATAGTAAATATTAAATCAGTAATGTCACTAGGGAAGATGGCTGTCGACAGAAAGGCAGACTTCAAGATAGTGCGTGAGTGAGAGAATGAAAGGAGAGTGTGTGGTCACATGGGGAGTGTTTATTTGTGAGTTGAGGGACAGCTATACTCCAATGGATTGTTGGGGATTGCCAGACGGGGTTCCCCTGACTGGGCAGCCTCCACTGCTGCTAAAATTGCTCCTGGAGCAACCGGCTCTGACACAGAGACCGACCATCTTGAAGGGGAGAGTGGCTCTTATCAGAAGTCTAAAAATCACGGGAATCTATAACAACAACACCCAGGGAACAGCTGCAAACCCAGGAACACTGGACCCCAAGCAACGTGAATACATGGACTTGGGGGAGCTCTGCACCTTCTCACGGAAATGTCAGATTTCTCCTAGGATAAGGAGAGAGAGAAATACATAACCAGAGAGATCATGGGGAGACAAAAAAACAGTAAACATATGAAAGAAAAGGAGGCATCACCAGAAAAGGAAGTAAATGAAATGGAGGCAAGCAACCTGTCAGAAAAAGAATTCAGACAAATGGTCATAAGGTGGCTGAAAATAATGGAAGACAAAATCAACAGTATGTGTAAGAACCAAGAGGAAATAAAGAAGAACCAAGAAGAAATGAAAAATGACATCGCTGCTATAAAGAACTCAATAGAAAGCATCAACAGTAGACTAGAAGAAGCAGAGGACCACATCAGTGAGCTAGAAGACAAGGTAGAAAAAAATACTGAAGCAAAACAGCATCTAGAAAAAAAAACCAAAAAAAAAAACAGGAGGAGAGCCTAAGGGAATATTGGGGCAACAGGAAATGAAACAACATCCACATAATTGGGATGCAGGAAGGAGAGGAAACTGAGCAAGGGATAGAAAACCTGTTTGAAGAAAAAATGACAGAAAACTTCCCTGAAATAGAGAAGAAAAAACTCACACAAATCCAAGAAGCTCACAGAGTCAAAAACAAAATGAAACCCAAAAGACCGATGCCAAGGCACATTATAATGAAATCAGCAAACACCAATGACAAAGTAAGAATTTTAAAAGTGGCCTGAGAGAGACAGAGAGTTACCTACAAAGGATCCCCCACCAGACTAGCAACTGATTTCTCAACAGAAACACATCAGGCCAGCAGGGAATGGAATGAAATATACAAAGTCACTCAAAGGAAGGGTATGAATCCAAGAATACTGTACCCAGCAAGGCTATCAATCAAAACTGAGGGTGAAATCAGGAGCTACACAGACAAAACAGGAATAAGGGAGTTTATTACTACCAAACCAGCAATGCAAGAAATGCTAAAGGGTCTGCTGTATAAAGAAGAAATGGGAAGCAAAGAAGAAACACAGGGGTAAAGAATAAAAATGGCGACAAACAAGTACCTATCAATAATAACTTCAAATGTAAATGGATTAAATGCCCCAATCAAAAGACATAGGGTAACTGAGTGGATAAGAAAGCATGACCCATATATCTGCTGTTTACAAGAAACCCACCTCAGAAAATAAGATGCACACAGACTGATGATGAAGGGATAGAAAAAAGTTTTTAAGGCGAACGGAAATGAAAAAAAAAAGCTGGGGTAGCAATACATATATCTGACAAATTAGATCTCAAAGTGAAGTACATAAAAAGAGATAAGGAAGGCCACTTCATAATATTAAAGGGAGCAATCCAACAAGAAGAAATAATTCTGGTAAACATATATGCACCCAATATAGGAGCACCCAAATACATAAAAAAAACTCCTGGAGGATAACAAGAGAGAGACTGACAGCAATACAATCATAGCAGGTGACTTTAATACCCCACTATCACCATTGGACAAATCCTCTAAAAAAAATCAGCAAAGAAACATCAATCCTAAATGACTCACTAGATGGAATTAATTAGAATCTTCAGAACATTTCACCTCAAAGCCACAAAATATACATTCTTCTCAAGTGCACAATAGGTCATTTTCAAAGATAGACCATATATTGCATCACAGGCAAAGTCTCTTCAAATTCAAGAAGATAGAAATCATATCAAGCATCTTCTCAGATCACAATGGCTTAAAATTGGAAATCAACTACAATAATAACAATCCAAAAAAATTAAACACCTGGAAACTAAATAGCATGCTATTAAACAATGACTGGGTTACCAGAGAGATCAAAGAAGAAATTTTAAAAAAAATCATGGCAACAAACGACAATGAAAACACAACAATCCGAAATCTACGGGACGGGACCCAGTAAAAGCAGTCTTGAGAGGGAAGTTTATAACTCTACAAGCCTACTGCAAAACACAAGAAACAATAGTAATAAATTATCTAACCCTACAACTCAAAGAGTTAGAAAGAGAGCAACAAGATAAGCCCAGTGTAAGCAGAAGGAAGGAAATAATAAAGATCAGAGTGGAGATAAATGACAGAGACCAAAAAAAAAAAAAAAAAAATCAATGAAAGCAAGAGCTGGTTCTTTGAAAGTATAAACAACACTGATGAACCTCTAGCCAGGCTCACCAAGAAGCAAAGGGAGAGAACCCAAATAAACAAAATCAGAAATGAAAAAGAAGAAATAACAACAGACCCCATAGAAATACAAAAGATTGTTAAAAAATACAATGAACAACTCTATTCCAACAAACTGGACAACCTGGAATAAATGGATATATTCCACGAAAAATACAACCTTCCAAAACTCAATCAGGAAACATCTAAAAATATCAATAGTCCAATAACTATGGAAGAAATTGAAGCAGTCATCAAAAGCTTCCAGCAAACAAAAGCCTGGGGCAAGATGGCTTCACAGAGGAGTTTTACCAAACATTCAAGGAAGAACTAAAACCTATCCTCCTCAGACTATTCCAGAAAATTCAAGAGGAAGGAACACTTCCAAGCTCCTTCTATGAAGCCAGCATCACCCTAATACCAAAACCAGATAAAGACAACACAGTGAAAGAGAATTACAGGCCAATATACCTCAGGAACATAGATGCCAAAATCCTCAACAAAATTCTAGCAAATAGGATCCAGCAATACATCAGAAAGATCATACACCATGCCCAAGTAGGATTTATCCTGGGGATGCAAGGATGCTACAATATCCACAAATCAATAAACATGATATATCACATAAACAAATTGAGAGATAAAAATCACATAGTCATATCAATTGATGCAGAAAAAGCATTTGACAAAATCCAACACCCTTTCTTGATAAAAACTCTCAGCAAGGTGGGATCATACCTTAACATAATAAAAGCCATATATGACAAACCCACAGCCAACCCAACATCATACTCAAAGGGAAAACACTAAAACCATTTATTTCCCCTAAGAACAGACACAAGACAGGGATGCCCACTTTCATCACTCCTGTTCGACATAGTACCAGAAGTATTAGCCATTGCAATTAGACAAGAAGAAGAAGTAAAGGGCATCCAAATTGGAAAAGAAGAAGTAAAACTGTCCTTATTCGCAAATGACATGATATTATACATAAAAAACCCTAAAGACTCCATCAAAAAATTATTAGACTTAATAAATGAATTTGGCAATGTAGCAGGATACAAAATTAACACCAAGAAATCTATGGCATTTCTATCCACCAATAGTGAAGTTACAGAGAGACTAAAAAAGCAATCCCATTTACCATTGCTCCAAAAAAATTAAGATACCTAGGAATAATCTTAACTGAGGAGGTAGGAGACCTATACGTGGAAAACTACATGACACTGAAAAAAGAGATAGAGGAAGACATAAGCAGATGGAAGAACATACCATGTTCATGGATTGGTAGCATCAACATCATTAAATGGTCCATAATACCCAAAGCACTCTATAGATTCAATGCACTCCCCATTAAAATAGCAATGGCATATTTCACAGACCTAGAAAGAACTCTCCAAAAATTCATCTGGAAAAAAAAGACCCCAAATAGCTGCAGCAATCCTGAGAAAGAACAAATTAGGTGGGATCTCAATACCAGATTTCAAGCTGTATTACAAAGCCACTGTTCTCAAAACAACCTGGTACTGGCACAAGAACAGACATATAGACCAATGGAATAGAATAGAGAACCCAGAAATTGACCCAAACCACTATGCCCAATATTTGACAAAGGAGGCAAAAACATACAATGGAGTCAAGACAGTCTCTTCAATAAATGGTGTTGGGAAAATTGGACAGATACATGCAAAAAAATGAAACTAGACCACCAACTTACACCATACACAAAAATAAACTCAAAATGGATAAAGGACTTAAACATAAGACAGGAAACCATAAAATTACCAGAGGAATTCACAGGCAGCAAAATCTCAGACATATGTCGAAGCACCTTCTTCACCGATACCGCCCCTAGGGCAATTGAAACTAAAGAGAAAATAAACAAATGGGACTACATCAAAATAAAAAGCTTTTGCACAGCAAAGGAAACCATCAATAAAACAACAAGAAAGCCCACTACATGGGAAAACATATTTGCCAATGTTATCACCAATCAAGGTTTAATCTCCAACATTTACAGGGAACTCATACAACATAACAAAAGGAAGATAAACAATCCAATAAAAAAATGGGCAACAGACCTAAATAGCTACTTTTCAAAAGAAGACAGAAGGAAGGCCAAGAGACATATGAAAACATGCTCAAAGTCACTAATTATCCAAGAGATGCAAATCAAAACGACAATGCGTTACCATCTCACACGTGTCAGAATGGCTATCATAAACAAATCAATAAATGACAAGTGCTGGTGAAGATGCAGAGAAAAAGGAACCCTTGTGCACTGCTGGCGGGAATGCAGACTGGTGCAGCCACTGTGAACCGTATGGAGTTTCCTGAAAAAACTTAAAATGGAACTCCCATTTGAACAAGTAATAATACCACTTCTGGAATATACCCCAAGAAACTAGAAACACCAATCAGAAAGGATATATGCATCCCTATATTCATAGCAGCCCAATTCACAATAGCTATGATTTGGAAATTGCCTAAATGCCCATCAGCAGAAGAGTGGATTAGAAAACTATGGTACATCGACATAATGAAATACTATGATGCTATAAAAAAGAAGGAATTCTTACCATTTGCAGCAGCATGGATGGAACTGGAGAGCATTATGCTAAGTGAAATAAGCCATGCAATGAAAGAAAATTACCACATGATCTCACTCATTTAGGGAAAATAAAGGACATTATAACCTGATGAATAAAAAGATTGACAGAGAGGCAGTGAAGCATTGAACAGACTGTCAAATTACAGTGGGAAGGCCGGGGAGTGTTCAGGAGAGGGGGAAAGAGATCAACCGAAGGACTTATATGTATGAATATAAGCGCAACCAAAGGACACAAGACACTGGGGGGGGGGGTGGGTTGAGGGCATGCGACTGGGGGTAGGTGAGGCTGGGAAAGGTCAATGAGGAAAAAAGGGAGATATATGCACTACTATTTGTAATACTTTAAACAATAAAATCAAATAAAAATGAAAAATAAATCAGTAATGTCACAATATAAGGTGCAATGGAAAATATGGTTTTGAGCGAAGGATATATATATATGTGTGTGTGTGTGTGTGTGTGTGTGTGTGTGTGTATGTTTATATATGTTTATCCTATATAATAAAAGGCTAATATGTAAATTGTCTCCTCAACTGGGAGTTCAACCAGGAGTTGGACCAGGGGGCGGGGCTGGCCAACCTCCCATCGTGCCTCCCCCCAGCTGTTCCCACCCTTGATTGCCCCCCTCCAATCAGGGGCAGGGCCGGTCTGCCAACCACCTGTGGTCCTTCTCCCCAGCTGGCCAGGCCTGATCGGCACTGATTGGGGTGGGCCAGCCAGACCCCACCCTTGCACAATTTTGTGCACTGGGCCTCTAGTATATATATAATTTTTTTTCAAATAAAAGCAAACCTGAACTTAGGGAGAGACATTATTCAGACTAGAGTTCTGATCTCCGAAATCTGCAAGGTTCTTAATACCTAACAGAAAAAATGGTTTCTTTTTTAGGGTAAAGAGGGGCAGGTAGAGATAACTAAAATTTTTAAAGAAGAAACTGGACAAGCAAGATAAATAATCAATGGGATCCACCAGGTAAAGTCTTTCCCTGTGGTCAGCCAGTTCCAAGGAGACCCTGATATAGTGACATGTTCCACTGTTTAAGTGCTTGCGCATTGTTTGCAAGCAAGCAGAGTTCAGCTGTCCATAGGAAGGAAAGTTACCTGATTTAAGTTTGGTAAAGACAAAGC
Source organism: Plecotus auritus (assembly GCF_963455305.1). Taxonomy (NCBI): domain Eukaryota; kingdom Metazoa; phylum Chordata; class Mammalia; order Chiroptera; family Vespertilionidae; genus Plecotus; species Plecotus auritus. Next base: position 67,223,316 of record NC_137784.1, read on the forward strand.
AAAAGTAAAAAAGGTAACTTATAAACATTTGTTTATTTTCTCTACTAACTTTCTCTACCAATGTAAGAACAATAAAAATAACTTACTAATATTGTGCTTATTCTGTTCTAAGCACTGTGTGTGTATGTATATGTGTGTCTATATACAGATATATATGCATATACAAGTGTACATATATACACATATTTAGTCCTAACAGTAACTCTTACAAATGAGTAAACCATAAAACACAGTGACTTGTCTAAGGTTACAGAGCTCACAAGTGGAAGAGTCATGGTTTGAACCAAGGTAATCTATCCAGAATAAGAAAGGAAAGGAAAAGGAAAGAAAAGGAAAACTTGAAGTCATAAAACAAATACTTCTATCTCAAAATAATTGTTTTATTGTATATTAGTAGTTATATTGAATATATTTAATGTTATTTTTATGGAATAATAAGATGTTCACAAATTTTTATATCTGCCAACTATGATGATGCTACAGATACACCATAAAGCAGTGTTCACTGGTGTGTGTCCATTATATACCTAAACTGATATAATATGGTTAACATAAACCAAGGAGATCAGGTCTGTCTTCTGGTGTCCTTTATTTTTGGTTCATTGCACTTATGTATACATTTGAAGGGTATTTTGGGTATTAAATTCAAGAAGCTATAAACCTTAAATATATTGTGTCAGAATGTTCATTAACTTTGGATTTATTTCAAATGTTTCCATAAAAAGTTGAATTAATCTCTTGAACTCCTGAACTTTACCTATTTAGGTTTTGTTAATATAAATGATAAAATACAGCTTTTATGTTCAGTTTAATTCAGAGTAAGTGAAAAATATAAGGGTCTTGCATTTGTAAAAAGAAAAAAAGAGAGGGGGGGTAACACATTACCTTAGCTAAAAATGAAGTATCTAAATTAATGCTTTATTGTCTTTTAGATTCTAAAACATCAAAGGACCTAGAATTTCACAATGATTTCCCCATGTATTTAAAGTTAAATGACTTCAGATGTCTCAACCAACAGGATCTATTTTCATATTCCAAATCAGAAGTTTAAGTTACAGAGATAGGCACTTTTTTCTACTTTCTTCCTATCGGATCTTTTATATTTCACAAAGCTAGTGCATTCAAGGAACAGAATAAAAGCAAATGATACACTTCATATTCATCCATTCTTTAACCACATAATTGGGAACAGGGTGAATTTCAACACATAGCCATCTGTGATTGAATAAATTAGTGTAAGTAATGCTTATATTCAACTAAAAGAGAGAAGTACACATTTTAACCTGGTTAATATTTTTTAAAAATAATTTCTTGCTTAAACACAAACTGGTTCTCTTAGTACTAACCTGAATATTTCTTTGTAAATGTTTTTTTCTTCAAGATCCCTACTCTTTTGGCTAAGTCTGAGTCTAAATTGCTCTCAGGGTTTGCACAAATGATCAATCTTGTTAAAGAGTATGTCCACCAAAGTGCTAAACTGAAGAGGACAGAAACAGAACTGACAGATTCTCAAAGGAATATATTTCTTATTTATGTTTGCCTGAGGTGAAATACAAAGTGGCTTCTTTCAAAGTGAGCTGGTGGGTAACCAAAAGAGTAGCTATAGTAGCAAAGCAAACAAAAGTCATTTTCTGTGATTGCCCTATCTTCTCCCAGACTCCTGGCATTTGTGTACAGTAATCATTTACTCCAAGGCTACACATGAAGAAGAGAGAGGCAATAAAAAGGTGTGAACAACCATATATTAAAGAATTTACTTTACTGGTGTCTTCAAGGCACCTCTCCATCCCTTATGCCACTCAACAATCCAGAAATGTGTGGAAATCCTTTCATAAGAAATTCTTCTACATGTATAATTTGGGAGTTTGAACATGGAATGGCACATTGAGATATCTTAATAGGTTATATACAAATGAAACTAATTCTAAGGGTATGTTTCTGAAGAGATGTTTCCACTTGTCTTGGCTCTGTAAAGTGAAGGATTATTTTCATACATTTCTTTTTGGAATAAATGCATCAGGCTAAATCTACAGCAATTGTGAATGCCATTTCTTCTGTTCTACCTATTTTCTTATCAAATATTTAATTTTGTGTTAATAATGCTATGTGGAAATTAAATCACACTTAAAGCTCTAATGTAGCATTACCACCTGCAAGGAAACCCATTTACCTTTTTCCGGCATATATTCCAAGATAGGCTCTTCCAGGGACATTGTACATCAAGTACTTCTACAGTGTCTTAACAGCTTCTTATTTTGCTTTGGAATAAATTCATTATTTAACTCAATGGGTAATGACTGAAAATTTAGTCAGTGGCAAAAAGTGGCAAATAATTTGAAGGGCACTTCTACTTTTATCTCTTTGGATTCTCCTTTTATGCTTATTCAAGACTTCTGCCAGCGTCTAACTTTAATGTAGCCATCATCACAGAAAAATGTCTGTTTTGTCTTACATGTTTGTGTTGATTTGATTTTTGTTGATTTTTTGTTGCTGTTTTTGTTGATTCTGTGACCCTTCTATGTACATATGTGCATTTCCTGGATCTTATTATCATGTGATTATAATTATTTCATTGTTTTAAACATTGTCTTCCATATTTATGATTATAACTTTAAAAATATATATTTGTATTGATTTCAGAGAGGAAGGAAGAGGGAGAGAGGGGTAGAAACATCAATGATGAGAGAGAAGCATTGATCAACTGCCTCCTGGAGTCACACTGGGTATGGAGCCTGCAACCTGGGCATGTGCCCTGACCGATAATCTAACCATGACCTCCTGGTTCACAGGTCAATGCTCATCACTGAGCTATACTGGCTGGGCTATAATTATACTGTTATTATCTGCTTTGTAGTATCCTATCTGGTTGACCTGAGGTTTCCCTTCACTAGGTGCTCCAATTGCTTAGTCCTTCTTCATTTTACCCACTTATGATATTGTTTCCTACTTACATTTATCTCCCCATCTCTTCATTGCCATCCTTGGCTTCTTACTCTTTTATAGTGCCAGTTTCAAAATGTAGTCGCCTCACAGATTGAATTCTCCACAGGCCACTGAACACTGTTTGGTGAGAAAAAAAAAATCTCAAAATTGTACTGAAGATTTAGGTTACTACATATTCATAGTATTAAGCTGTAGGTATTATTCAGAAGTCTTTTTATTCTCCTCTCATTAATTTTCTATCCCAGGTCTCAAGACTAATGTTCAAAACTCTTTCAACCATCTTCAAATTATTTTCACAAATTCCAACACTGAATTATCCACAGATTACTTTAAGTTCTACCATCCTAAGATAGAAACAATCTTTGTAAACAAAATATATTTGAGTTCCTTTCTAGTCCCTCATTTATTCTCTTTAAATTATTGAAATGTCTACATTTTTAGTCTCTTTCTACATGTCATTTCCCTTTTTATTTAAAAAACTAGAGGCCCAGTGCTCAAAATTCGTGCACGGGTAGGGTCCCTAGTGGCTGCTGGCTGCCAGCCGGGGCCACCCTTCCCTGGCTGCCAGCTGCTGGCCTGGGCCTTCCTTCATTCCACACTGCCCCTGGTGGTGAGTGCACATCATAGCAAGCGATTGAACTCCTGCTCTGTCAAACTCCCAAGGGGACACTTTGCATATTAAGCTTTCATATATATATATATATATATATATATATATATATATATATATATATATATATATATATCACCTGTCAAAGGAAACACAAAATAAAAAGTACCCCCCTTAGGTAGGCTATTCTCCTTAGATATTGTTGTAGTTCAGTACTAAATTGAAGGAGTCATCTCCCCCTATTTACTGAATCTTCTCATTACACATTCCCTTCTATAATCTGTTATCTTTATCTGCCAACTATAATAAAACCCTTTTATAATTTGCCCAAGATTTTCTGCTTAGTACATCCAGAAATTTCTGTTACATTTGACATTTTATTTTTGTAATGAATTGTTCACTTTATTTTTAATGTATCTTTATTATTGACACTAGAGGCCCGGGGCATGAAATTCGTGCATGGGGGAGGGAAGTGTCCCTCAGCCCAGCCTGCACCCTTTCCAATCTGGGACCCCTCGAGGGATGTCCAACTGCCCATTTAAGCCCAATCCCAGTGGGATAGGGCCTAAATGGCCAGTTGGACATCCCTCTCACAAGCCAGGACTGCTGGCTCCCAAATGCTCGCCTGCCTACCTTCCTGATTGCCCCTAACCGCTTCTGCCTGCCAGCCTGATCACCCCCTAACCATTCCCCTGCCAGCCTAATTGATGCCTAACTGCTCCTCTGCCAGCCTGTTTGCCCCTAACTGTCCTCCCCTGCAGGCCTGGTCACCCCTAACTGCCCTCCCCTGCAGGCCTGGCCACCCCTAACTGCCCTGCCCTGCAGGCCTGGTCCCCCCCAACTGTTCTCCCCTTCAGGCCTGGGAAACCCCCAACTGCCCTCCCCTGCAGGCCTGGTCACCCCTAACTGCCCTCCCCTGCAGGCTTGATTGCCCCCAACTGCCCTCCCTTGCAGGCCTGGTCCCTTCCAACTGCCCTCCCTTGCTGGCCATCATGTGGTGGCCATCTGATGTCCACATGGGGGCAGGATCTTTGACCACATGGGGGCAGCCATCTTGTGTGTTGGAGTGATGGTCAATCTGCATATTACTCTTTTATTAGATAGGATAGAGGCCTGGTGCATGGGTGAGGGCCAGCTGGTTTGCCCTGAAGGGTGTCCCAGATCAGGGTGGGGGTTCTCTTGGGGCATGAGGCCGCCTGGGAGAGGGGCCTGTGGTGGTTTGCAGGCTGGCCACGCCCCCTGGCGGCCCAAGTGGATGCCCTGGTATCTGGGGTTTATTTATCTTCTACAATTGAAACTTTGTGGCCTGGAGCGGAGCCAAGCCTTCTGCTTGCTCGGTGGCAGCAGCCATATTTTTTGGGATTTATGTATCTTCTATCATTGAAACTTTGTAGCCTTAAGTGGAGGCCTGGGCCGGCCAGGGTGTGTGGAAAGCTTGGCTTTCTCCATCACCTGGGGCAATCCTAGCCTCCTGCACTTTCCAGCTCTGTGGCTGCCACCATTTCTGTTTGGAATTATGTATCTTCTATCATTGAAACTTTGTAGCCTTGAGTGGAGGCCTAGGCCGGCAAGGGCAGGCGGAAAGCTTGGCTTCCTCCATTGCTGGGGAAACCCAAGCCTCCCTACTGCTCTCTGTGGCTGTAGCCATCATGGTTGGGTTTATTTGCAATTCTCTCTTGATTGGCTTGTGGGTTTGGCTTGTGGGCGTGGCTTGTGGGTATAGCAGAGTGATGGTTAATTTGCATATTACTCTTTTATTAGATAGGATATGTCCCCTTTTTTCCCTTATTGACCCCTTCTACCCTGCTCCCAATCCCTCCCCAGGCATTTACTGTACTACTGTCTGTGTCCATGGGTTATGCATATATACATACATTTCACATTTGACATTTTAACCATTGCCCCTCTCTCAGTCTTTCTGGGAACCTTTCTTCTATAAACACTCCTGTGATCTGTTCAACTATTTTAACTTATGAGTATATAATGTTCGTACTTGGATTGTGAGTTCTTGTTAATCTAGTATGTTTCCTCTGTATCTCCTCAATTCCTAGCAAAATAACATATTTCACTTTTTATAAACACTTAGTAGATTATTCTTACTTTTATTTCCAAATTTGAAAAAAAAATAAGACTTTTGACTTAATCCAAAGAAAACATTTATTTTTTGTGAAATTTCAAGGAATTTTATTAAAAATAATCAAACAAATAATTCAAAGCATATTGGGTTTATGGTCATAATTAACTCAAATGTGTATTCTGATTATTAGTGGTTTGACAGTTTTATGGTCTTTACATTTGTTTAAGTTTTATGTTAGGTCCTTCTATAGCATTGATCTTCTTCATATTAGTCTCATATCTTTCTTTTAAAAATATTTTATTTCTTAAATTGATTGGGGTGACATTGGTCAATCTGATCACATAGGTTTCATGTGTGGGTTTCTATGTTACAAGATCTATGTAACAATGCGTGCCACCACCCAAAGTCAAATCTTCTCCTGTCACCTCATATTAGGACCCTCTTCTCCCCACATCCCCTTCCCTCTGGAAATCACCACACTGCTATTTGTGTTCATGAGTTTCAGTTTTTTATTGCACATATGAGTGAAATCATAGGGTTCTTAGCTTTTTCTGTCTAACTTATTTCACTTAGCAAAATGTTATCAAGGTCCATTCATGTCCTGCAAATGGTGCTATTTCATCCCTTTTTAAGGCTAATTAGTATTCCATTGTGTATATGTTATCAACAAGACAAGCAATAACAAGTGTTGTAGAGGATATGGAAAAAAGGTAATCCTCATTCACTGCTGGTGGAAATGTAGATTGGTGCAACCACTATGGAAAGCAGTCTGGTGATTCCTCAAAAATTAAGAATAGAGCTACCATACGACCCAGCAATCCCACTCCTGGGTATATACCTGAAAAACTAAAAATCGTGTATTCGCATAGATATATGCACCCCTATGTTCATTGCAGCATTATTCATGGTGGCCAAGACAAAGAAACAACCAGTGTCCTGATATAGAGGACTGGATAAAGAAGAAACTTATTTCTAATTTTCCAGAATAAAATGTAGAGTATTCTAATAATATAAAAGGACATTGCCGATTATGTAGGGAATTAAAAGTGTTGTTTCATGGTCCTCTGAATTCATGAAAAACAGAAATATGTGCCATGAATGGTGAGCTACTTTCTAGACTTAATTCAGAAAATTGTAATCCTGTTTTTTTGGTTTAAGTAGAAGTATTCTGGAGAAATCAATTTTGAGAGGTATTTTCTTTTTAAAACTCAGATGTTCTGAATATTTTTAAAGTATTTTTTCTGTAAGTTCCTAATTAACTGAACTTTCCAATTTGGACTTCTTTACTTCTTTTTTAAATTAAATCTTTATCGTTGAAAGTATTACCTATGTCCCCCTGTTCCCCCTTTGGCCCCTTCAAGCCTGCCCCTGTCCCCTGCCCCAGACCTTCACCAACTATATTCTATGTCCATGGGTCATGCATATATGCATACAAATTTTTCGGTTGATCTCTTCCCACCTACTCACCTAACTTCCCCGTGAGATTCCACAGTTTGTACCATGCTTCTTTGTCTCTGGATCTGTTTTGTTCATCATTTTATTTTGTTCATTAGATTCCACATATGAGTGAGATCATGTGATACTTGGATTTCTCTGACTGGCTTATTTCAAAATACTCTCCAAGTTCTTCCATGCTGTCTCAAGGTTAAGAGATCCTTCTTTTTTACTGCTGCATAGTATTCCATGGGGTAAATGTACCACAGTTTTTTATCCCCTCATCTACTGATGGGCACTTGGGCTGTTTCCAGATCTTAGCTATTGTAAATTATGCTGCTGTGAACATAGGGGTGCATATATTCTTTCTGATTCCTATTTCCAGTCTCTTAGGAAATATTCCCAGACGTGGGATCACTGGGTCAAATGGCAATTCCATATTTAATTTTTTGAGGAAACTCCATACTGTTTTCCATAATGGCTGCACCCATCTGCATTCCCACCAGTAGTATACTAGGGTTCCCTTTTCTCCCCATCCTTGCCACCAATTGTCATTTGTTGATAGCAGCCATTCTGACAGGTGTGAGGTGTTACCTCATTGTCATTTTAATTTGCATCTGTCTGATGATCAGTGACTTTGAGCATTTTTTCATGTCTCTTGCCATGTATGCTTTGGAGAAGTGTCTAGGTCCTTTGCCCACTTTTTTTAAATTGGACTATTTGTCTTCCTTTTGAACAGTTGTATCAGTTCCTTATATATAAATTGTATATTAACCTTTTATCAAATGTTTCATTGCTAAATATGTTCTCCCATACATAGGCTATCTTTTCATTTTTTTGATGGTTTCTTTTGCTGTACAGAACCTTTTATTTTGATGTAGTCCCATTTGTTTATTTTCTCCTTAGCTTCCTTTGCTCTAGGCGATGTATCTGTAAACATATTGCTATGAGAGATGGGAATCAAACTGTGAATGCCTGGTTCATGGGTCAATGCTCAACCACTGAACCACCCTGGATGGGCATGACTCTATACTTCTTTTAAAATGTTATTTTATTCAGTTATTCAAAACTGGGGTGGAGTATATGACTACAATGCATCCCTTTTCTTATCCCTAATAAAAGCTCTAAACCCCACATGAAAATGTTATCAGCCCTCATGCCTACCATTGTCTCATCTTGCAGCATTAAAATTCACCCACTATATCTCTTGAAACAGATGCTTTCACTTTGTGTGTGGTGTAGTATTGAGGAAGTTGTGAAATAAAATCATACATATTCATTTTAACTCTATGCCCTTTTCTGAGTGTATGGGAAAGAATAGATGTGACATCTTAAGTAAAATAAGTCAAGGTTTTAAAAAGTTTTGAAACATATTTTATTTAAAAGAGTAGAAAAAAAGAAAAAAAATTAAAGTTTTATTTGAATAGTACGCTTATGTATATTAAATACACTATTCCCAGATCTTTAGCTCTATAATATTTTTAGGTGTAGTTACAAATTCATCTTTTTGCATATTCATCTTTCATTAGGTGGTTTTTCATTCTTTTTTCCCCTAGCAATTAGCAAAAGTCATTGATTTTCTTCACTCAATGCTATTGGAGTCAGTACATAATTTAAAAGCCATTTGGTACTGTCCATGACTAACTCAACAACTGGTACATTGAAATTCATATGCTAAATCTATAAAGCTTTCATTATAATGTATGGCTCTTATCTCATCCAAACAGTTGATACAATTACACTTCTATTCTAAACTTAGGTTTTCATATACATAAATGTCCTCACTGGTAAATTCATTACTCCTTTGAAATAAAAAACAACAACAACAATAGCAACAATACCCTTATTTTAGGAGTAGAAATAATTTTGCTTTCGTCTTCTTAATTCCTATCTTGTTATTTCTGAAAGTAACTAGTAGAGGAAACTTTCCTAGAGAATTTATTGGATAATATTTTCTAATAAAGTGTGCCAGTATTATTGATGGAGAGATATCTACTGACCTCTCTTTTTTGAACTACTAGATGATCAAACACTGTTTAGTCCATCAAATCATGTTTTTCTTCTTAGTTGGGTTAAGGTTTAGTTCCTCCATGAATTATTGTTCTCTTGCCACCAGTAGGGGACAGAATGTTTTTCACTATCTACTGAATATATAAGTCATATTCTATGTGTTATTATTATGCCATGCTTTTTTGCAATGATTTTGGTTTTTCATAGTATTCTAATATTCATAAACTTTAAAGCTCTATAATATTAACATATATAGGATTTTCATTGAATATTTCAATCATCAAAAACTCTTTCATTACTTTAAAGACTATTATACATGTTATGTTCTTTAACCCTTATGGTTTGAAGACTACAGCAAGCATAAATTAATGCATAGAGAAATGGTATAAATAGATTGGACCCAGGGAGGTGGATGAAATTTAGCAATGCAAGACAATACTGATTCAAATATTTTGTCTATTTCTATGACCAATACCTATATGTATGAGTGCAATGTAAGTACAATTTTTGGAAATAGTGACTTAGAGTCATCTCTCTTCTATCAAATCACATTTATATTGGAAGGTTAAATACGTTTTTTTGTGAACATGTATTTCTCCAATAGAGTTAGTGAGGGTTGCTGAGTCAAATATTGATCCATTTATAAATAAGAATTGAGATTTTAGAGGCTCATATCTCATGAACATTAGATTAGATACATTTTGTCTGACATGCTTCCTTGTCTTCATTCATTTCTCATATATTGCCACACATCATGCATTTCATTTTTAAGGAGGGCAAATATCCTACTTAACTTACAAGAAAGCCTCTGAAATTTTATTATCACTTGTCATTTTATCAAAGGATTATAAACTTACTAGTAAATTTTCTAGCCTATTTCTTGAGAATCAATATGAAACTAGTCTTCCTCATTTCCTTGAATTATGTCTTTATTGTTTAAAATAAGTTGCTAGGATTAACTTTAGTGCCTTGAATTAGAGACATTAAAGTAATAAATCCTACAGTCTAATACTGAGTTATAGAGAATTAATAATTCAAGATGTCTTCTAAGTTCCTTTAGCTTATGCCTAACACACTACTTGAAACCCAGTAAAAGTTTAACGGGAATTTGTTGTTATTTGTTTAACAAACATACATGGAATGATTACAATATATCAGAGTATGTGCTTGGTGAGGAAAAGACCAAAAGTAATGAGATGGGCTATTTCACCTTGAAGACCTGGCTGGATAATAAGTGAAACAGATATGCCAAAAATAATTCAATCTTACTAGTATATAACTAACTCAGTTTACTATAATAACCTCTTATAGAATATTCTTCTTTTTTATTTATTTTTCTTTATTGAATAAGGTATTACATATGTGTCCTTATCGCCCCACTGCACCCCCCCCCACTCATGACCTCACCCCCCTGTTATCTGTGTCCATTGCTTAGGCTTATATGCATGCATACAAGTCCTTTGGTTGATCTCTGCCTCTTATCCCCACCCTCCTCTACCTTCCCTCTGAGGTTTGATGGTCTAATCAATGCTTTTCTGTCTCTGGATCTGTGTTTTGTTTTGTTTTGTTTTCATCAGTTTATGCTGTTCATTATATTCCATAAATGAGTGAGATCATGTGATATTTATCTTTCTCTGACTGGCTTATTTCGCTTAGCATAATGCTCTCCAGTTCCAACCATGCTGTTGCAAATGGTAAGAGTTCCTTCTTTTTTACTGCAGCATAGTATTCCATTGTGTGGATGTACCACAGTTTTTTAATCCATTCATCTGCTGATGGGCACTTAGGTTGTTTCCAAATCTTAGCTATGGTGAATTGTGCTGCTGTGAACATAGGGGTGCATATAGGTGCATATATACTTTCTGATTGGTGTTTCTAGTTTCTTGGTATATATTCCTAGAAGTGGGATCACTGGGTCAAATAGAAGTTCCATTTTTATTTTTTTTAATTCATATTTTTTTGCTCTTTTTTATTGATTAAGGTATTACATATGGGTCCTTATCTCCCCATTGCTCCCCACACCACTCCCATTCATTCGCTCACCCCCCTGGTGTCTACGTCCATTGGTTAAGCTTATATGCATGCATGCAAGTCCGTTGGCTGCATTTTTAGTTTTTTTGAGGAAACTCCATACTGTTCTCCACAGTGGCTGCACCAGTCTGCATTCCCACCAGCAGTGCACAAGGGTTCCTTTTTCTCTGCATCCTCACCAGCACTTGTCCTTTGTTGATTTGTTGATAATAGCCATTCTAACAGGTGTGAGATGGTACCACATTGTCGTTTTGATTTGCATCTCTCAGATAATTAGTGACTTAGAGCATGTTTTCATATGTCTCTTGGCATTCCTTCTGTCTTCTTTTGAAAAGTTTCTATTTAGGTCTGTTGCCCAATTTTATATTGGATCGTTTATCTTCCTTTTGTTAAGTTGTATGAGTTCCGTGTAAATGTTGGAGATTAAACCCTTATCGGTAATAACATTGGCAAATATGTTCTCCCATGTAGTGGGCTTTCTTGTTGTTTTGTTGATGGTTTCCTTTGTTGTGCAAAAGCTTTTTATTTTGATGTAGTCCCATTTGTTTATTTTCTCTTTAATTTCCATTGCCCTAGGAGCAGTATCAGTGAATAAATTCCTTCAGATATGTCTGAGATTTTGCTTTCTGTGGATTCCTCTGGTATTTTTATGGTTTCCCGTCTTATATTTAAGTCCTTTATCCATTTTGAGTTTATTTTTGTGTATGATGTAAGTTGGTGGTCTAGCTTCATTTTTTTGCATCTATCTGTCCAATTTTCCCAACACCATTTATTGAAGAGACTGTCTTGACTCCATTGTATGTTCATGCCTCTTTTGTCAAATATTAATTGGGAATAGTGGTTTGGGTCAATTTCTGGGTTCTCTATTCTATTCCATTGATCTATATGTCTGTTCTTGTGCCAGCACCAGGCTGTTTTGAGTATAGTGGCTTTGCAATAGGGCTTGATATCTGGTATTGAGATCCCACCTACTTTGTTCTTCTTTCTCAGGATTGCTGCAGCTATTTGGGGTCTTTTTTTTTTTTTATTCCAGATGAATTTTTGGAGAGTTTGTTCTAGGTCTGTGAAATATGCTATTGGTATTTTAATGGAGAGTTCATTGAATCTATAGATTGCTTTGGGTATTATGGACCATTTAATGATGTTGATGCTACCCATCCATGAACACGGTTTGTTCTTCCTTCTGTTTATGTCTTCCTCTACCTCAGGGGTGGGCAAACTTTTTGACTTGAGGGCCACAATGGGTTCTTAAACTGGACCGGAGGGCCGGAACAAAAGCATGGATGGAATGTTTGTGTGAACTAATATAAATTCAAAGTAAACATCATTACATAAAAGGAAACGGTCTTTTTTTTTATTTCAATAGTTTTATTCATTTCAAACATTTTAACAAGAAGAATGTAAACACTAATTACTATAATTTGAAACTTCAAAAAATGGAGGAATCATAGCACAATAACATACCTTATATTGAAGATGGCAAAGGCAAAATAAAATTGCCTAACAAAGGAAAGGTACAAAAGCCTTTCAAATTAAACTTAAATATAATAAAATAATTTAAAACTAAAACAAATAGAAAAGAACAAAATGTGTAAACAATAAATTAAACATTTTCTTTAGTGCAACTTCCAAATTATGCCCGGGACGTAGATGTAGATGGCAATGTAGACTGGGTTGAAATGTTTTTGGTCTTTAAAACATCAACTTCAGTGGGAACAGTGTTGTTGGTCTCCTTTTTAGCTAATGCTCTGATACTGTGCTCTCCATGGGCGTGTCTCCCTACATCACAATGATAATGTGTCTACGCATTCCCAGGGTGATGTTGGGGGACGCATCCGCGGGCATTACAAGGAGCCTCTGGAAGATTGAGAGGTTGTTCCTTCTACTCAGAAGAAGGAGCTGCGGCGGTGTTTCCCGACGTTGCCATGTTAACACTGCTGCTGGTGAAGGAGTGGAGGGGAGAGCAAGAGAACCCTCTGCTTTTTCGCTCTTTTGGCTCCGCGGACTGGATAGAACAGCCGAATGGGCCGGATCCGGCCCGCAGGCCATAGTTTGCCCATGGCTGCTCTATCTCCTTTTTCAGTGTCCTGTAGTTTTCTGAGTACAGGTCTTTTACCACCTTAGTTAAGTTTATTTCTAGATATCTTAATTTTTTTGGAGCGTTGGTAAATGGGATTGTTTATTTAGTCTCTCTTTTGTAAGTTCACTATTGGTGTATAGAAATGCCATAGATTTCTTGGTGTTAATTTTGTATCCTGCTATATTGCCAAATTTATTTATTAAGTCAAATAATTTTTTGATGGAGACCTCAGGGTTTTCTATGTACAGTATCATGTCATCTGTGAATAAGGACAGTTTTACTTCTTCTTTTCAAATTTGGATGCCTTTTATTTCTTCTTCTTCTCTGATCGCAATGGCTAGTACTTCCAGTACTATGTCGAACAGGAGTGGTGAGAGTGGGCATTCCTGTCTTGTTCCTGTTCTTAGGGGAAATAAATGGTTTTAGTGTTTGCCCATTGAGTATGATGTTGGCTGTGGGTTTGTCATATATGGCTTTTATTATGTTGATGTGTGATCCTTCCATTCCCACCTTGCTGAGAGTTTTTATCAAGAAAGGGTGCTGGGTTTTGTCAAATGCTTTTTCTGCATCAATTGATATTATTGTGTGATTTTTCTCTCTCAATTTGTTTATGTGATTTATCACGTTTATTGATTTGCGGATATTGTACCATCCTTGCAATCCCAGGATAAATCCTACTTGGTCGTGGTGTATGATCTTTCTGATTTAATGCTGGATCCCATTTGCTCGAATTTTGTTGAGGATTTTTGCATCTATGTTCATGAGGAATATTGGCCTCTAATTCTTTCATTGTGTTGTCTTTATCTGGTTTTGGTATTAGGCTAATGCTGGCTTTGTTAGAATATTCTTCTTGCATAAGTCTAAATTTCACTTACATGTACTTAGATTTTCTTACAGGCTTACTCATTTAGAGGTAAGGGCTTTCATAAATTCACTAAACTTTCTTTAAAATAGAATGACTTCTTGATCTGCATGTTTTGGACCATATCTACATTTTTGTCTCTTTTTATACTATATGAGTGATATAAGCCTTCGTGTTTTTATTTTGTTCAAATGGCATCCCTTTTCCCATAATATTTTACTCCTCTTGGCTATAGTATATATCATATACCCTTTAACAGCTTGTTTTATTATATATGAAAGAGAGCTATTGTTATCCAAATATACTTTCAACATTGATTTAGGAGTTGGGTTTTCTCCTTGAAGTACATAATGCTTCCAAAACTCCATCTCTTTACTAACATGACAGATTATCCTCCTTATTTTCCTAAAAACAAGATGTGTAGTGGAGCAAATATTTTCCATAGTAACTAGTTATAAATGTAATGTAGTAAATCTCTAACATTAAAGAAACTGTCTCTGATATCTGTTTCATATTCTGCAATAAAGGTGATTGCTGGGAATTGTTTGTTGTGTAACTCTGGAACAGGCTGTGTATCATTTTTATTGATGCTAAAATACAATCTCTGTAATGTCTGTGTAAAGTTGTTTGGGTGTTAAATTGATTTAAAACATTATGCATCGGATTAGTCATAAAAATTGCAGTGGCTACTGCAAAACAGGAAATCCCATTAAAAGACTGAGCAAAGAAGCCACCTGCAGTAGGAAAAAATTTCACAATTCACAGCAGAAATTACTAAGTCTAAACTTAGTGAGCAGAAGTTTGTAGGGGGCAAGATTTTTGGCTTTTGTTGGGCTTTGTGAAACAGATAGATAGCAAATACTCATTAGTCCATCTGCTTCTCCCATTTCTTAATATTCATAAATGAATGTGGTTCACTGCACAGTGATTCTCAAGTGGGGAGAGAGTTTATGTAGTGCTTCTCAACTCTGGCTGCATATTCAAATCATGTAGGGACCTTTGAAATCTTGCAATGCCCAGTTTGTATCCCAAACCAATTATATCAGCATCTCTAAGGTAGGACCCTAGTATTGATACTTTTTAAAGCTTCCTGGATGCTTCAAATGCATAGCCAAACTTGATAACTACCTTATTCAGTTCTTAGTGTTTTTAACTTAGATTTAGTACATTTTATTTGTTTTTGTTGAGAAACCTCTATATTAACTTGAAAGTATCAATTGAGAAAAAAAAAATGAGTTTTAATAAAAGATAGCCACAATTTTATTTTGATGTAAAATATCATCCAAATGCCAATATAGGACTGGTAGCCACGGAAAAGGCCAGCAATGACTAGTAATGTATTTGTCAATGAGTTTAATCAACACTATTGAAAATATGCAAATGTGACTATGAATGATAGAAAACCTTTCAAAAAGGCAGCATATGTCTTCAACATGTTTACTCAATCCCCAGTTAATAAGCCTCAGTTAAATAGTTTTTAAAACCTTACTATTTAGAAATATTTAAAAGATTCTATGATGGTTTTAACAGACTAAATTCAAATCTAGGTATTGAGTAAGGAAAGTACTGTGTCCATTTATATTGATCCAAATAACAACCATGTAATATATAACTTTCCATATTTTATTGTCATTCCGTGAAATATTTAAATAACATTGCTTCATGACACTCTTCGTATTTAAAATAATAATGGGTTAAATAAATTCATTTGAAATCTATAAATGCATAACAGCTGAATAGTATTTCCATTATTCCTGTGGCTATATTGTAGTACTGCTAGATAAATAAAAACTTTGTCAGTCCAGAAAGATTTCAAGAAAATTATCAGAGTAGGAGGTAACCAGATAAAACTGGAGATCAAATGGATGATGGGGTGAATTAAAGGCAAGGGTAACAAGAGAAGTACTAGCATATAGGAACTGGATGGCAAGGTAATATTAGGCATGAAAGAGATAAAGCTCTGTAGACTGATGATATATGTGAGTACTCTTTTGCCCATTTACAAAATGTACAAAAACCAATATTATATTGCTCTTTCCCAAAGAGTATGAACTGTGAATCTTTGATATTTTACTCTGAATTCATTACTCAAGTGGCTCTTATCAAGTAGTATATGTAAATATGAAAAGCACCCCACCAATCCTTGATGCAGGCAATAGAAGAGTAGAGAAAGTTATTAAGTATAAACTTTTACTAGCAAAAATAAATGTCATTATCTGCCTAGCATATAGCTATTTGATATGTAAAATCTTTTTATATGACACATAGAATATTTTTTAAATGTTCAAACTCAGTAATTTATCAAGAATTTGCTATTTAAGATGTTTTTACCCCCTTCAGATTGGCAAAAATCTTAAAGACTAATGTTATCCAGCATTGATGAAGATATAGGGGAGCAGGCAATCATACACTATTAGGAGAAATGTAAATTGATAAAGCCTTTTGAAGGGCAATTTAGCAGTGAAAAACAAAAAAGAATTCATCATAGGTGATTCATGCTTCATGTTGTACCATGGGAAGAGATACAGAACCCCTGTCTACCTCACTGTTAGTGATGCTCACTCACATTGATCATTAGATTAAGGCGATGCTAGCCTAATCCTTCCATTGTGAAATTACATTTCCCTTTGTGAAAATACAGTATTCTCTATGATATTACTTTGGCACTAATGTGAATGTTCATTTCTCTATCATTCATTCTTCTAATGCTTTTAGCACAATTTGATAATTTTTGCCTGAATCAGTAACTTCATTAGGGTTTACAAACTATGATTTTTCTATTTCTGTCAAATGACAGAATATTTTTAAGAAATGTATTCATTGTGCATTCAGTTGTTATAACACTCTATTATTAATACTTTTTGTAGCAGAGAATATTACTGCTGTTTCAGGATTCCTGTTGATATTTTAATACAAAATGCCAGAAGTTCAACCCCACTGGGATACTATACCAACTACTAACCATGTTTAAGTTAATATTTAATGCAAGTTATTCTCATTAGCACTATCAAGAGAAAGCAGACACTGCCATTTTCTTATATATCCTAGGTACAACTTTTCAAGTGGAGGTCATAACTACGTTGAGAAAGTGCCCAAGAATAGAGTTATAAACTTTTCAAATGCCAAAAACATAATTCAGATATTGGTCATTAAAATATGGTCTCAACTAAGCTCACCATTTTGCCCATAAATTAACCATACTTCCTCAAGTGAAGAGGAAGGAAATTCATGAGTGACAGAGCAGTTTACCAGTTGGGAATTAACCCACTGGAAATGCTCCCTCCTAAGGAATTTAAATCAATACCAATTGTCTTAAGTTATACTTTACCCTATTAATGCAAGTGTAGTTTTCTACCTAAAAAGTCTATTTATTGAATAACTTTTAAAACATATTGAGAAGTACCTCTTCATTTATTAGGTACTAGAGGTCCGGTGCATGAAATTCGTGCATGGGGGGGGGGGTGTCCCTCAGCCCAGCCTGCACCCTCTCCAATCTGGGACCCCTCAGGGGATCGGGCCTAAACGAGCAGTTGGACATCCCTCTCACAATCTGGGACTGCTGGCTCCCAACCACTCGCCTGCCTGCCTGCCTGCCTGATCACCCCCTAACCGCTTCTGCCTGCCAGCCTGATCACCCCCTAACCACTCCCGGCGCCAGCCTGATCGACACCCAACTGCTCCCCTGCCAGCCCGATTGTCCTTAACTGGTCTCCCCTGCCAACCTGGTCACCCCTAACTGCCCTCCCCTGCCAGCCTGGTTGCCCCTAACTGTCCTCTCCTGCTGGCCTGGTCACTCCCAACTGCCCTCCCCTGCTGGCCCAGTCACCCCTAACTGCCCTTCCTTGCCCTTGCCAGCCTGGTCACCCCTAACCAGCCTCCCCTGTCGGCCTGATCCCCCCCCAAATGCCCTCCCCTGCATGCCTGGTTGCCCCCAGCTGCCCTCCCCTGCAGGCCTTATCCCCCCAACTGCCCTCCCCTGCAGCTTGGTTGCCCCCAACTGCTCTCCCCTGCCTGCCATCTTATGGTGGCCATCTTGTTTCCACATGGGGGCGGCCATCTTTGACCACATGGGGGTGGCCATCTTGTGTGTTAGAGAGATGGTTAATTTGCATATTACCTCTTTATTAGATAGGATAGTATTAAGTGTAGGAAAAAACTTGAAACCTAGTCTAAAATTACTGCCAAAAATCAATACATGAAATAAAAAGAATTAAAAAAAAAGTTTTCAGCAAATTAACCAAGGTACTCATAAAATACATTTTACAGTTCAATATGAGTTTCCTCTATAGCAGTGGTCGGCAAAATGCGGCTCGCGAGCCACATGCGGCTCACAAGCCGCAGTTTGCCGCTCTGTTGACTAATGAGTTTGCCAACCACTGGACTAGACTAAATGTTACCGTGTAGTTGGAAGCTGTGAGGATTAGGCAATTGTGGCATATTGTGTGCAAAGAGGTAAAGAGTAGTATATGACAGTGGTCAGCAAACTCATTAGTCAACAGAGTGGCAAATCGCGGCTTGCGAGCCGCAGTTTGCCGACCACTACTCTATAGTATTGTAAGCATAAGTATCTGTTTTCTTATTCAAATGAATTTCATGTATCATTGTTGACAATGGCAGTTGGATGGTGATGATCAATAAAGACCATTTGTGCACTGAGCTCATTGGACAAAACAGACTAAAAGATGTTATGCTAAGAAAGCATGTTTTTCAGTGTCTTACTGGATATTTCTATGGTTAGACTGTTGCTTATCTGTATAGCAACTTAACCTCCTTACCATTTCTGAATAAATGGTTCTTTTTATAAGGTAAAGCATTTGGACACATAGTTGTATGCGTACTTTGATCTATTCAACTCTAATTTGTGTGTGTTAATATTGTGGGGAAAATGGTAAAAAAAGAAAATAAAAACACACAAAAAGGAGACATATTGTACTACTATATGTAATACTTTAACCAATAAAGAATTTAAAAAAACACAGTTGGGCAGTTGACACTTGAAGTTGCAAAGTTGGATCTCACAAGATGATTAATACAAGAAAATAGCCAATATGAAACAAGGACAGATATCAATGTGACTGAGTGATATACAATTTATAAGGAACTTAACATGAATTAATATTAAAAGTCCTAAATTATAAGGCATAGAATTGTAATCTCTGGTGATTTTGTTTTATAACTCCCTTGTCACATGGCTTTTTCTTCAAAGAGCAAGAGCCAAAATTAAAAACAAGTGAATTATGGATTATTAACCCAATAATCACCACATATTTTAAACTAATCTGGATCCTATATGACAGCATTATAGTCTTCTTAGACTAATTTTGTGGCAAAATAAGAATTAACCTGCAGTGTCTAAAATACATATTTTGTGTACACTATGGAGCTTTAAATTCATTTATTCATTCAAAAACATTTATGGAAGGGTCATTGTGGGGCTGGAACTGGCTAATTGTTAGGTTGTGATACATACATATATATATTATATATATTGAGTGGCCACATTATTATGATCTCTGAATGCATAATAACCTGGCCACTCAGTGTGTGTGTGTATATATATATATATATATATATATATATATATATATATATATCTCCTATCTAATAAAGAGGGAATATGCTAATTGACCCTCACTCTGTCACAAAGATGGTTGCACCCACAGGTGAGGCCAAGTTCCCTTAAGAAGTCTTAACAAGCAATCAGCAGGTACCTGAGGCTATGCCCTCCCCCGCCCCTGTGGGGCTTGACAGGGGACCTCAGGCCACACCCCCCACCCAGCAGGGCTTGACAGGGGACCTCAGGCTGTGCCCCCGCCCTGGCATCAGGCTGGGGAACCTCAGGCTGCACCTCTTGCATTGGCACCAGGCCAGGGGACCTCAGGCCATGACCCCTGCCCCGGCGCCAGGCCAGGGGACCTCAGGCCACACACCCCGCCCTGGTGCTGGGCTAGGGGACCTCAGGCTGCTCCCCCTACCCCAGAGCCAGGCTGGGGGACCTCAGGCCACAGCCCTCACCAGGTGGGGCTCGACAGGGGACTTCAGGCCATGCCCCCCACCCCAGCACCAGGCCAGGGGACCTCAGGCCACAATCCCTGCCCCAGCACTGGGCCAGGGGACCTGAGGCTGCGCCCCCCTGCCTGGCGGGGCTTGACAGGGGACCTCAGGCTATGCTCCCCACCCAGAAGGGCTTGACGGGGGCCTCAAGGTGCACCCCCAGTGTTGGGTCGGGGGAACTCAGGCCATGCCCCCCGCCTAGCAGGGCTTTACGGGGGACCTGAGGCTGCACCCCCCCTCCCAGTGCTGGGCCAGGGGAACTGAGGCTGCGCGCCCCCCCCCCCCCGCCTGGCAGGGCTTGATAGGGGACCTCAGGCCATTCCCCCCACCAGACGGGGCTTGATGGGGGACCTCAAGGCATGCCCCCCACACCATCTGGGGGACCTCAGGCCATGCTCCCCCTCCTGGTGCTGGTCCAGGGGACCTGAGGCTATGCCCCCTGCCCAGTGGGGCTTGACAGGGTGGGACTGGCTGGGTCTGGATCTAGCCCAATTGGGGGGGCAGCCGGGTCTGGGTCTCACATGATTTTGAGGTACATGTGGGTGGGTGGGGACTTGAGTCTGGGTCCCCCTTTTAATGTGCACGAATTTCGTGCACCGGGCCACTAGTATATATATATATATATATATATTAGAGGCCAGGTGCATGAATTCACGCATGGGTGGGGTCCGGCCAGCCTGGCCAGGGGGAAGGGACATGGGTGGTTGGCCGGCCTGCCTGCTGGTCGAACTCCTGGTGGAGGGGAAAATTTGCATTTTAGCCTTTTATTATACAGGACATACACTGAGTGGCCAGATTATTATGAATTCAGAGATCATAATAATCTGACCACTTATTATTATGACCACCCCATCAGTATTTAATTGGGTCACCTTTTGCCTTCAATACTGCGGCGATTCTTCTCGGCATTGACTCCACGAGATGTTGAAAGGTGATGCAAGGAATCTGACACCATGCCTGATGAATAGCACTGTTCAGTTCTGTGAGATTTGATGGTTGTGGAACCAGCTGCCTGATGGTTCTTTTAACTTCGTCCCACAAATGCTCAATTGGATTGAGATCTGGTGATTTCGGGGGCCACCTAAGCAAGGTAAAGTCTCCCTCATGTTCTTGAAACCACTCCTGCACAATATGAGCACCATGGCATGGCGCATTGTCTTGTTGGAAGAAGCCATCTCCATTGGGATATGCCATCAACATGATAGGATGAACATGATCAGCAACGATACTTAGGTATGTTGTGCTATTCAGACGTTGTTCCACATGAATTAAAGGGCCCAAATAATGCCAGGAAAGCATGCCCCAAACTATAACACTGCCCCCACCAGCTTGAAGGGTGGTACTCATGCATGTGGGGTGCATGCTTTCATGCTGTTTCTGCCAAATTTTCACTCTGCCATCTGCATGATGCAACTGGAAACGTGATTCATGGGACACATGACTTTTTTGCAATGCTTGACTGTCCAATTCTTGTGTTCCTGTGTGAATTGGAGACGTTTTATCTTGGTAACTGCAGACAGCAAAGGTATTTGAACAGGCCTTCAGGTTCTATATCCTATACGATGCAGTGTAAGGTGAACAGTGCGTTCAGATATCATTTGAGAGGATCCCTGATTAAGATCTGCAGTAATTTGATGCACTGTTGCCCTTTTGTTGTCTTGTACCAGTCTTGCCACTCTCCGTTCTGCCCTAACATTGAGTAGTCATTGAGGGCCATAATTCGCACATTCAGACCCAGGTTTTTGGCTGACAGTCCAGTTTTTAAACACTTTAACAGCAGCTGCTCTTGAACATTTAACGAATTCAGCTGTTTTGCTGATACTCGCTCCATGGCTTGGAGCGCCAACAATCATCCCACATTCAAAGGCTGTTAAATCACGTTGTTTACCCATAACTTCAGAAAATAATAACTTCTACTGTCATGTTAAACAACCTGCTTCCCTATTTATAATGGTCTGGCCCTCTAGCAACTTCAGCGTGAAATTATAGCTAATTTGCCTACAAACAGCAGGTGGTCATAATAATCTGGCCTCTCTGTCTCTCAGTCTCTCTCTCTCTCTCTCTCTCTGTCTCTCAGTCTCTCTCTCTCTCTCTCTCTCTCTCTCTCTCTCTCTCTCTCTCTCTCTCTCTCTCTCTCCATATATATATTCATTTAAACTTCTTGGACCTGAATTTCTTTGAGAAAATATAAAGAAAGGGAAGAGTTATAAGACAACAGCCAGAAAGAAGAGGAGCAACAGGGGAGGGAGGAGGAGAAGGAAAGGGAAAACAATCAAGGAGAAGGAAGGGAAATGGAAGTAGGGGAGAATAAGTTCCAAAATAATGTTTTTGGAGTTTGTCATTCTCTTCCATAAAAGCTATACAGCAAATGGTTGTTTGAAAAAATGGTTAATAAATTACGAAGTTTAAATTTTATTTTAGCTCTTGAAGATTAAATTTAATAGTGTTCATATTCTTTGTTTTTAGAAAATGGATAAAATTGTAAAATTTATAGGATTTTAAACTTCCCATATTTAATTATTTAGTAAGCCTATATCACTCAGTTGTATAAAACACTAATGGTAAAATATCATTGCAGAATGTGATTAAGAACAATGGCATAATAAATATTTTAAAATTAAAATGAAAATATGGAATAGTATAGGTGTTATTAAAGATAAAAGAAAAAAAGATATGCTAAAATTTTGCTAAGTAACATAATTTTAGCCTTTATTCTTTTTGGCCAAGTTTCAATATTTATGTGCTAGATGGCTTATAAGATAAGAAGTAAATTTTGTGATCAAATCTAAACACTTAACTTCACATGAATGTACTTTGACCACAACGAAAAACAAGAATGAAATCTGCCCTAGTGTATATTATAATGTTCCACTTTTTCTGATGGGAAGTCATGGGCAAAATGTTAAGAGGTTTTTCATTATTGGGAAATTGAGTGTTATTTCCTTTGTTGTTGTTGCCTACCTGATCCATTCTGACACCTCCTCTACTCTTATATACCCTGGTCTACTACCCCTTCTCCAACTTCCCCCTTCAGATTTTTCTACCCATGTTCTCTTAGATCATGAACTGTATCTCAACTAAGTGATACATAAAGCCACTCACTTTTGAGGTCTTCATCTTTGTATTCAGCGTTACCTGGATTAATGGGTAGTAACATTTAAAAATAGAGCTAATATTTAAAAATAAAACTTTTGACAGACTTTGATTCCTATCTTTAAGGGTGAGAATTGTAGGCACAAAACTATTTGGGAAAATGGATTGACAAAGACCTACCTGATCAAAATCTTTAAGGTTGAGGCCTGGCAACCTACAGAAATCAAATGTCCTTCAGGAGATTGTGATGATCAGTGAATTTTGGAAGGTTCTGTTTTCTATTTTTATTTTTCTTCCTTTATTTTTATTGTTGACATTAATAAAAACTAGAGGCCTGGTGCACAAAATTCGTGCATGAGAGGGTGTCCCTCAGCCCAGCCTGCACCTCTCTAATCTGGGACCCCTTGAAGGATGTCCTACTGCTGGTTTACAGGGAACGGGCCTAAATCAGCAGTTGGACATCCCTCTTGCAATCCGGGACTGCTGGCCCCTAACTGCTCACCTGCCTGCCTGTCTGCCTGATTGCCCCTAACCACTCTGCCTGCTGGCCTGCTCGCCACCACCTTTCCTCCCCACTGGCCTGCTCACCCCCAACTGGCCCCCCTGCTGGTCTGCTCTCCAACAACGGCCCCCTCCACCAGCCTGATCACCCACAACTGCCGTCCTATCCTGGCCTGATCACCCACAACTGCCCTCCCTCTTGGCCTCTAACTGCCTCTACCTTGGCCCCGCCACCATGGCTTTGTCCAGAAGAACGTCCAGAAGGTCTCCTGGAAGGTCTCCCAGTATAATTAGTATATTACCCTTTTATTAGTACAGATAGAGGCCTGGTGCACAGGTGGGGGCCGGCAGGTTTGCCCTGAAGAGTGTCCCGGATCAGGGTGGGAATTCCCTTGAGGTGTGGGGTGGCCTAGGCGAGGGGCCTGTGATGGTTTTCAGGCCAGCCTTGCACCCATGGGGTGAGGGTCCCTGCTGGGGGGGGCGTGGCCAGCCTGGGTGAGGGACTGAGGGCTATTTTCAAGCTGGCCACAGCCCCTTCATGGTGGGGGGTCCCGCTGGGGTTCCTGGCCAGCCTGGGTGAGGGGCTGATGGCTGTTTGCAGGCTGGCCACACCCCCCAGCAGAAACTCTTACTCCATGGGGGTGTGGCCAGTCTGGGTGAGGGGCTGAGGGCTGTTTGTAGATTGTTCAAGTCCCCCAGCGGGGACCCTGACACCGTGGGGGTGTGGCCTGCCTGGGTAAGGGGCTTTTTTTCTTTTCTTTTCTTTTTTTGCAGCGCCTCCGTGAGCGGAGGCCAGGGCCAGCTGGAAGCAGGTATCTGGGATTTATTTATCTTCTATAATTGAAACTTTGTAGCCTTGAGCAGAGGCCAGGGCCAGCTAGAAGCCTGAGTTGCCCCTGGCAACCCACGCTCCCAGCCCCTCCTTGAGTGGAGGCCAGGGCTGGCTGGAAGCAGATATCTGGGATTTATTTATCTTCTATAATTGAAACTTTGTAGCCTTGAGCGGAGGCCAGGGCTGGCCAGGGCGGATGGGAAGCTTGGCTTCATCCATTGCCAGGGGCAACCCAAGCCTCCTGCTCACTCCAGCTCCATGGCCGCTGCCATCTTTGTTGGGTTAATTTGCATACTCGTTCCTGATTGGCTGGTGGGTGTAGCAGAGTGATGGTTAATTTGCATGTTTCTCTTTTATTAGTGTAGATGTCTGCATCCCCCCCCTTTTCCCACCTCCACTCAACCCCCATCCTCTTTTCCTTCTGGCCATAACCACACTGTTGTCTGTCTCTGTGGTTAGACATACTCTCTCTTAGGGTAATCTCTTCCCCTTCTTTCATATAGTTCCCCTTTCCCCCATCCCCTATCACAGATGTCAGTTTGTTCCATATATCCATGCCTCAGTTTCTATTTTGTTCTTCAGCTTATTTTGTTCATTAGATTCCATATATTAGTGAAATCACATGATATTTGTCTTTCTCTGGCTGGTTTATTTCACTTAGCATAATAATTTCTAGGTCCTCCACGCATTCCCGAAGGTAAGATTTCCTTCTTTTTCATAAACATGTAATATAGTATTATGTAAATGTACCACAGCTTTTTTATCTACTCATCTACTGATGGGCACTTGGTCAATTCCATATTTTGGTTATTGTAATTAATGCTGCAATGAATACAGGTGTATATATATTCTTTTTAATTGGTGTTTATGGATTATTAGGATATATTCCTGGAAGTGGGATCAATGAGTCAAAAGGCAGTTCCATTTTTAATTTTTTGAGGAAACTCCATAATGATTTCCACAGTGGCTGCACCATTCTGCATTCCCACCAATAGTACACTAGGGTTAACTTTTCTCCACATTGCCAGCGCTTGTTTGTTGATTTACTAGGTTATTGGTGGTAGCCATTCTGGCAGGTGTGAGCTGATATCTCATTGTGGTTCTATTTTGCATATCTCTGATGATTAGTGTCATTGAGCATTTTTTAATGGCTATTGGCCATGTGTATGTGCTCTTTGGAGAAGTATCGATTCAGGTCCTTTAACCATTTTTAAATTGGATTGTTTCTCTTCCTGGTGTTGAGTTGTATAAGTTCACTATGTATTTTGTAAATTAACCCCTTATCAGATGTATCATTAGCAAATATGTTCTTTCATATAGTGAGTTCCCTTTTCATTTTGTTGATGGTTTCTTTTGCTGGATAGAAGGTTTTTATTTTCATTTAGTTCCAATTGTTTATTTTTCCTTTGTTTCCCATGGCCAAAGAGACATATCTCCAAAAACATTGCTACAAGAGATGTCTTAGATTTAACTACCTGTGGCTTCTTCTAGAATTTTTATGGTTTCACTACTTACATTTTTTTATTAATTTCTTTATTGATTAAGGTATCACATATCTGTCCTCATCCCCCCATTCCCATCCCAAACCCCTCCCCACACATGCCCCCACCCCCTTGTTGTCTGTGACCACTGGTTAGGCTTATATGCATGCATACAAGTCCTTTGGTTGATCTCTCCTCCTTACCCCCACCCTCCCCTACCTTCCCTCTGAGGTTTGACAGTCTTACTGATGCTTCCCTGTCTCCAGGTCTGTTTTTGTTCATCAGTTTATGTTGTTCATTATTTCCCCTAGATGAGTGAGATCATGTGATACTAGAAATACACTTATAAGAACTGAAAATGAGACAAGCAATAATGGTTATGCTGAGAGGCAAATGAATCAGTCTGTAGTGAGTTTCTTTCTGGGCCAACAGTTCTTTTGAGTCCCAATTTCAATGTCAAACAATTCCTTATGTGTACATGTCAGCAATGATATTTCAGTTCTGGATGGTGGACAAATGGTGATAATGCAGGTCTGACCCTCTCTGGTTTGGTCATGGGCAACTTGCCACACGCACAGCTGCTGACTGCTAGTATGGCAAGGTGTTGTCAGCATCTTCCATCTCTGGACTGTTTCTCTTCTGTCTTCATGGCTGGAGCAGTCCTGTCAATTCCTCTCTGTTGCAGGAATCCACATGGTCTTGGAGGTGTTTTCTGAAAATATACAAACATATTTTTGACCAAAAGTTAATAAAGGAATCTTTTCTATAAATTTGACTTGGGATCCTAGATTGTTGTTAGAGTATTAAATTTGACAGTAAAATAGTAGTCAAGTTCTAAGACTAATTTAAATTGGCTAAGTGAAATAAGCGAATATTTTAGAAAAATTAATGGTACTGGACAAAAAGCTGTTCCTAAAGTGTTCACTAAAATTTTTGTGGTAGTTCATCTCATGGTAAATTGCATAACATGTAATGAACCTAAAGCAGTCATATTTTAGTGCAAAAAATTAAAATTTAAAAGCTATCAAGACTTCATTATAAAATTTCCAAAAGCCTCCTAATATTTAAATCAAAAAAGGGGGGATAGTAGAAGAATATCATGTAAGGAAAAATATCCTGTAAGTAAATTACATCTAGAAAATGTTTACTTTAGAACATTAACTTTCATTTGTAATGCTAACAGCAAGATACCCATGAAAAATGCACATGGTGTCTAAACAAGCCAAAGGAAAATTGTTCACTACTTACATTTAAGTATTTTATTCATTTTGAGTTTATTTTTCTGTATGATGTAATTTGGTGGTCTAGTTTCATTTTTTTGCACATACCTCTCCAATTTTCCCGCCATTTATTGAGTAGACTGTCTTTATTTCATTGTTCATGCTTGCCTCCTTTGTCAAATATTAATTGACCTTATAGTCATGGGTATGTACCTGGGCTCTCTTTTCTGTTCCATTGATCCATATGCCTGTTCTTGTGCCAGTACCATGCTGCTTTGATTACCATGGTCTTGATGTGTTGTTTGATTTCAGGTATTATGAGATCTCCAACTTTGTTCTCCTTTTGCAGAATTCCTGAGGGTATTTGGGCTCTTTTTTGGTTCCATATACATTTTTCAAATATTTTTTCTAGATCTGTGAAATATGGGATTTGTATTTTAATAAGAATTGCATTAAATCAATAGGTTGTTCTTGGTGGTATGGACATTTTAATGATGTTAATTATTCTAATCCATGAATATGATATATGCTCCCATTTATTTACACCTTTTGCAATTACTTTCTTCAAAGTCCTATAGCTTTCTGAGTACAGGTCTTTTACCTCCTTGGTTAAATGTATTCCTAGGTACCTTATTTTGTTGTTGTTGGAACAGTAAATGAAATTGTTTTCTTAGTTTTTCTTTCTGATAGTTAACTATTGATGTATAGAAATGCCACCAACTTCTGAATATTAACTTTATATCCTGCTATTCTGCTGAATTCATTTATTAGATCTAGTAGTGTTTTAAAGGAGTCTTTTGGGTTTTCTATGTACATATCATGTCATCTGTGAATAACAACAGTTTTATTTCCTCCTTTCCAATTTGGATGCCTTTCATTTCTTTTTCTTTGCTGATTTCTGTGGCTGGGACTTTGAGAACTCTGTTGAATAAGAGTGCTGAAAGTGGACATCCCTGTCTTGTTCCTGATCTTAAGGAAAACACTTTTAGTTTTTGCCCATTAATGTTGGCTATGGGTTTGTCATATATGACCTTTATTACATTGAGGTATATTCCTCTTTTCCTACTTTGCTGAGTTTTTATCATAAACTAGAGGCCTGATGCACGAAGATGCATGCAAGAATGGGCCTTGCTTCCCTTGGCTGTTGGCACCACCTTTGCTCCAGCATGGAGCCACCTTTCTGTCTTCCCACGCTGCCCAGAGGCCCAGAGCTGCTGGGGCAGTGCAGAATGCCTGCATCGTCGCAATGGTGATGACTCAAGCATCCCACCCCCGGCTGCTCGGCACCTGCTTATGCAAATTAACCCACCATCTTTATTGGGTTATTTTGCATACTCACTCATGATTGGCTGGTGGGTGTCACGAAGGTGAGGTCAATTTACATCTTTCTTTTTTATTAATGTAGATCAGTGGTCGGCAAACTCATTAGTCAACAGAGCCAAATATCAACAGTACAACGATTGAAATTTCTTTTGAGAGCTGAAAACTGACTTCTGCGCATGGGCCACAAAGTTTCAATCGCACTGCCCGTGTGCACCCGCACGTGGTATTTTGTGGAAGAGCCACACTCAAGGGGCCGCATGTGGCTCACGAGCCACAGTTTGCTAACCACTGGTGTAGATGATTGCTGAATTTTATCAAATGTTTTTTCTGCATCCATTGATATGATCATGTGGATTTTATACTTCATTTGTTTATGTGGTGTATCACATTTATTGATTTGCAGATATTGTATCAACCTTGCTTCCCAAGAATAAGTCCCACTTGATTATGGTGTCTGATCTTTAAAATTTACTACTGGATCTGATTTGCTAATATTTTGTTGAGGATTTTAGCATCTATGTTCATCAGGAATATTGGCCTATAATTTTTTGTAATGTCTTTATCTAGTTTTAGAATTAGGATAATGCTGGCCTTGTATTATGAGCTTAGGAGTTTTCCCTCCTTTTGAATTTTTTGTAATAGTTTAAGAAGGATAAGTATTGGTTTTTCTTTGAGTGTTTTGTAAAATTCACCTGTGAAGCTTTCCATTCCATGACTTTTATTAGTTGGGAGTTTTTAATTTATGCTTTAATTACACCAGTTGTAATCTGTCTATTCAGATTCTCTGATTCTTCCCAATTTACTCTTGGAAGATTTTTTTTTTTGTTTCTAGGGATTTATCCATTTCTTCCAGACTGTCCAATTTGTTGGCATATAGTTGTTCATAATATATATTTTTTTACAATCCTTGCATTTGTTTGGTGTCAGTTGTTACTTCTCCTCTTGAATTTCTGATTTTATTTATTTGGGTCCTCTCTTTTTCTCGATGAGTCTTGTTAAAGGTTTGACAGTCTTATTTATCTTTTCAAAGATTGAGCTCTTGGTTTCATTGATCTTTTGTATTGTTTTTTTTTAATAGTATATTTAGTTTATTTCTGCTCTTATCTTTATTACTTTCTTCCTTCTACTCAATTTGGGCTTTGTTTGTTGTTGAGTTTTTGCCACAGTTTCTTTAAGTGTTAAGTTATATTGTTTATTTGAGGTTTGTGTTGTTTTTTTTTTCTTTTTATCTGAGTTAGGACTGTAATGCTATGAATTTTCCTTCTAAGACTGCTTTTGTTATGTCCCATAGACTTTTTGTTTTGTTATCATTTTCATTTGTTTCAAGGTTCCTTTTGGTTTCTTCATTGACCTCATTGTTAAACTCATACTTTGCATAATAGAATGTTATTTAGCCCCCATGAATTTGTGTGATTTTCAGTTTTTTTCCCCTGTGATTGATTTCTAGGTTTATGCCATTATGGTTGGAGAAGATGCTTGATATGATTTCAGTCTTCTTAAATTTATTGTGACTTGTTTTGTGTCCTAACATGTAGTCTAATCTAGAAAATGATCCAGATGACCTTGATTTTCTATTCTACTGATTTGGGGTAAAATTCTCTGAGGATATCAATTAAATACATCTGATCTAGGGTGTCATTTAAGGTGGCTGTTTCATTGTTGATTTTCTGTCTGGAAGATCTATCCATTGATGTCAATGTGGTGTTAAAATCCCCTATCATGATTGTATTACTCTCAATATCTCCCTTTATGTCCATCAATATTAGCTTTATGTATTTAAGCGGTCTTATGTTGGGTGCATAAAACTTTACCTGATTTACATATTCTTGTTGAATTGCTCTTTTTATCATTATGTGGTTTCTTTTTTTTGATCTTACTATAGCCTATGAATCTATTTCTATTTTCTTTGTTTTGTTCTTTAGAATCCACATATAAGGGAAATCATATGGTATTTGACTTTCTCTGTCTGAGAAACTAATATAAAATACTATTTAATGTCAACTGTAATTGAAAAACTTAGGAAGCTAAAATAATTAAAAATAAAGTTCTATAAAAATGTGGAAAAAAAATAATCCAAAGTTTTCTTTTAATTTTCATTTTCTTTTTTCTTTTTTCTTTTTTTAACCTTTATTGTTGAAAGTAATACATAGGACCTCTTTTTCTTCCATTAACCTCTTCTAGCCTGCTCCCAACATCCCCCAACCTCCACAGACCCTCACCACCCCATTATCTGTGTCCATGGGTTATGCATATATGCATACAAGTTCATTGGTTGATCTCTTACCACCCACTCTCCCATTCCTTCCTTTTGAGAGTCATCAGTGTGTTCATGCTTCTATGACTCTGGGTCTATTTTTGATCATCAGTTTATTTTGTTCATTAGATTCCACATATGAGTGACATCATGTGATACTTATCTTTCTCTGGCTGGCTTGTTTCACTTGGAATAATACTCTCCAGATCCATCCATGGTGTTGCAAATGGTAAGAATTCCTTCTTCTTTACTGCAGCGTAGTATTCCATTGTGTAAATGTACCATAGTTTTTTAATCCATTCATCTTCTGATTGGCACTTAGGCTGTTTCCAAATCTTAGCTATTGTAAATAGTGCTGCTATGAATATAGGGGTGCATATATTCCTTCCGATAAGTGTTTCAGGTTTCTTAGGATATATTACTGGAAGTTGGATCATGGTGTCAAATGGCAGTTCCATTTTTAATTTTTTGAGGAAACTTCATACTGTTTTCCAAAGTGGCTGCCCCAGTCTCCATTCCCACCAGCATTGTACTAGGGTTCCCTTTTCCCCAAAACTTCAACAACACTTGTAGCTGGTTGATTTGTTGATGATATCCATTCTGACAGGTGTGAGGTGATAACTTACTGCCATTTTGATTTGCATCTCTCAGATAACTAGTGACTTTGAGTATTTTTTTTTCATATGTCTCTTGGCTTTCTGTAAGTCCACTGTGGAGAAGTTTCTGTTTAGGTCCTTTGCCCATTTTTTAAATTAGATTGTTTGTCTTCCTTTGGTTAAGTTGTATGAGTTCTCTATATATTTTGGAGATAAACCCCTTAACAGATGTATCTTTTGCAAATATGTTATCCCATACAGTGGGCTCTCTTGTTATTTTGATGATGGTTTCTTTTGCAGTGCAGATGCCTTTTATTTTGATGTAGTCCCATTTGTTTATTTTCTTCTTAGTTTCCATTGTCCTAGGAGCTTTAAAGCTAAATATATTGCTATGACAAATGTCTGCTATTTTTCTGCTTATGGCTTATTCTAAGATTTTTATGGTTTCCCATCTTATGTTTAAGTCCTTTATACATTTTGAGTTTATTTTTGTGTATGGTGTCATTTGGTGGTCTAGTTTCATTTTTTTTTGCAAGTATCTGCCCAGTTTTCCCAACACCATTTATTGAAGAGACTACCTTGACTCCATTGTATGCTCTTGCCCCCTTTGTCAAATATTAATAGAACATAATTGCTTGTGTCAATTTCTGGGTTCTCTGTTGTGTTCCACTGGTCTATAGGTCTGTTCTTGTGCCAGGACCAGGCTGTTTTGAGAACAATGGCTTTGCAGTATAGCTTGATATCTGGAATTGTGATCCCTCCAACATTGTTCTTCTTTCTCAAGATTGCTGCAGCTATTCGGGGTCTTTTAAATTCCAGATGAATTTTTAGGGAAGTCTTTGAAGTATGCTGTTGGTATTTAAATGGGGAATACATTGAATTTATAGATTGCTTTGGGTAGTGTGGACATTTTAATGATGTTGATTCTGCCAATCTATGAACATGGTGTATTCTTCCATGTGTTCATGTCTTCCTCTATCTTTTTTCAGCGTTCTGAAATTTTCTGAGTATAGATTCTTTATCTCCTTGGTTAAGTTTATTCCTAGGTATCTTAATTTTTTTGTTGTAATGGTAAATCAGATTGCTTTTTTGATTTCTCTTTCTGTGAGTTCATTATTGGGGTATATAAAATCCATAGAATTCTCGGTGTTTATTTTGTATCCTGCTACATTGCTGAATTCATTTATTAAGTCCAGTAGTTTTTGATAGAGTCTTTGGGGTTTTCTATGTACAATATCATGTACAATATCTGCGAATAAGGACAGTTTTACTTTTTCTTTTCCAATTTGGATGCCTTTTATTTCTTCTTCTTTGATCGCAATGGCTAGTACTTCCAGTACTATATCGAACAGGAGTGGTGAGAGTGGGCATTCCTGTCTTGTTCCTGTTCTTAGGGAAAATGGTTTTAGTGTTTGCCCATTGAGTATGAGGTTGGCTGTGGGTTTGTCATATATGGCTTTTATTATGTTGAGGTATGATCCTTCTATTCCCACCTTGCTGAGGGTTTTTATCAAGAGCGAGTGTTGGATTTTGTCAAATGCTTTTTCTGCCTCAATGGATATGATTATAGGGTTTTTTATCTCTCAGTTTATTTATATGGTGTATCACACTTATTGATTTGTGGATATTTTACCATCCTTGCATCCCTGAATAAACCCCACTTGGTCATGGTGTATGATCTTTCTAATGTATTGCTGGATTAAATTTGCTAGAATTTTCTTGAGGATTTTAGCATCTATATTCATGAGGGATATTGGCCTGTAATTCTCTTTCTTTGTATTTGGAATAGGGTAATCCTGGATTCATAGAAAGAGCTTAGAAGTGCTCCTTCCTCTTGAATTTTTTTTGAATAGTCTGAGGAGGATAGGTTTTCTTTCTTCTTTGAATGTTTGATAAAACTCTCCTGTGAAGCCATCTGGTCCAGGGCTTTTGTTAGTTGGAAGATTTTTAATTACTGCTTCAATTTCCTCCATAGTTATAGGCCTATTCAGATTTTTTGATTCCTCCTGACTGAGTTTTGGAAGGTCGTATTTTTTTAGGAATATGTCCATTTCTTCTAGGTTGACAGTTTGTTGGAGTAGAGTTGCTCATCATATTTTTTTATGATTCTTTGTATTTCTGTGGGGTCTGTTGTTATTTCACACTTTCATTTCTTTTTTATTAGTTTATTATTTTTTTATTGTTTGAAGTATTACAAATAGTTTTACATATGTCTCCTTTTTTTCCCCCCATTGACCTCCCCCCCGACCTCCCCTACCTCCCAGTACATGCCTTTACCTGCCCCCCCCCCAGTGTCTTGTATCCATTGGTTATGCTTATATGCATGCATACAAGTCCTTCCATTGATCTCTTACAGCCCCCCCCCAACCTCCCCTGCCTTTTCGCTGTAGTTTGACAGTCTGTTCAATGCTTCTTTGCCTCTGTATCTATTTTTCCCCTATTTCTTTCCTTTAAAAAACCTTGCCTCTGCAGACTCAAAATAAACATATAATAACAAAAAATGTTTGAGTCCCAATTTCAATGTCCAACAGATCTGAGTCCCTGTTTCAATGGCAAACAGTTCCTTATGTGTACATGTCAGCAATGATATCTGGATGGTGGGCCCATGGTGGCAATGCAGGTCCGACCCTCTCTGGTTTGGTCCTAGGCAACCTGCTGCGACACACAGCTGTTGACTGCTAGCGTGGCAAGGCATCGTCAGCGTCTTCCATCTCTGGACTGATTCTCCTCTTGTCTTCGTGGTTAGAGCAGACCTGTCAATTCCTCTCTGTTGCAGAAATCCACATGGTCTTGGAGTTGTTTTCTGAAAATATACAAACATATTCTCGACCAAAAGTTAATAAAGGAACCTTTTCTATATAATGGATTTGGGATCCTTTTTAATTTTGCCCAAATGATTTTCCTTTGTCTTATTTAGACACCATGTGTGTTTTTCATGGGTGTCTTGTTGTTTGCATTACAAATGAAAATTAATTTTGTAAAGTAAAAATTTTCTAGATGTAATTTACTTATAGGATATTTTTCCTTACATGAAATTACCCTACTATCCCCCCTTTTTTGATTAACAGAGGCTTTTGTAAATTTTATAATGCAGTCTTGATAACTTTAAATTTTAATTTTTTGCACAAAAATATGACTGCTTTAGTTTCATTGCATGTTCAGGAATTTTGCCATTAGATGAACTACCAATAGAAATTTTAGTTACCACTTTAGGAACAGCTTTTTGTCCAGTACAATTACATTTTCTTGAATATTCACTTATTTCAATTAGCCTATTTAAATTAATCTGAAAACTTGATTATTATTTTACTATCAAATTTAATACTCTACCAACAATCTTAGTTTACCCTGTAAATATTAGTGGAAAGGATTATTTGCATTCTTGAGTAGGCCCTGAGCATTCCTGGTGCTAGGCTGGATTTAGATATAGGGCAGCTGCTGTCGGCCAAGTCTCTGTCTGTTACCTGGGTCATAATCTGAGCTGGGCCAAGTCACTGTCTTCACCTGTGTCCCGATCTGAGCTGGGGTGGGAAGCAAAGCAGCCTGGGGGAAGGAGACCTCCCTCAGATGGGGTGAGGGTTCAGGCCCCTGCAATGTTGGGGGGATGAGGGTCTGTGCCCCACCTCTGTTGACTCTCAAGTTCTCTCCTGATGGCCCCTCTGCGACTGTGCCTGTCTTAGGTTGTTCCTTCCCTGAGGAATCTGACCCGTCTCTGGCTAACCAGTCATCCTCCGGGGCAAAGCAGGGTGATGTGAGGTTCAGTTCTGTCTCCTTGGTAGCCTATGCCCCATGGCCGCCATGCCCAGCACCTGCCTTGGGATCCCCTGGCCTGCTGGCAGGGCCCTGGCACTGATCACATATCTCGGGGAACTCAGGTTTCTTCTCCAGGGAGGGACCAGCTCACACGATTGGGGAAAAGACAGATCCATGGTACCAGCCACTATGAGGCTTCAAGCTCAGCATGAACAGAAAGCTCAGGCAACAGCTGAGGGCAATTGGATTGTGAGAAGAGGGTCCCTCTTGGCACAAAAGGCAAGAGGGGCCAATATAGAATGCTCAAGTGCCTTCCCAGTGCCTTAATTCCTTCCGAAAGGGATTAAATCCTTTCAAGTCCTTTTTTTTTTAAATTGCTGCCAAACATTCCAAGAATTAGTTTGTAAGTTTGTTTGGGATAATTATACAATATGCTGTTGTAAAATATCTAAAATTATAATGACATTGTAGAATAATATCATGTAAGGATATTCTTTGCTCTAGGCCATGGCAATTCAATTTCAAACTGGCTGTCAATTTCTTTTTGTAACTTTATATAAACTTTGTCAAGGAGGCAAAAACACAAATTACTTACTTTAGTTCAAGTGGCCAAATATATTGACTTTCAATCACAATCCTTACGACTTTTGAAGGAAACTTCTCTCTGTTTCCTTCCAAAATAATTTTCGGGCTACAGAGAGTTTCATTTAAAAATCTTTGTCGCATGAAACAATTTCTCTTAAGGTTATGGTGACCACTAGTATGGATTAGATTTAATATTTTATTTTTATTTTATTTTATTTTTTAATAATTTTTTAATTTTTTTAATTGTAATTTTTTACATATGTGTCCTTATTCCCCCATAACTCCCCACTCCCAACTTATGCCCCACCCCTTTGTTGTCTGTGTCCATTGATTAGGCTCATATGCATGCACAGAAGTCCCTTGGTTGATCTCTACACGTTACCCCCACCCTCCCCTACCTTCCCTGAGGTATGATGTGCTGTTCAACCTTTTTCAGTCTCTGGATCTGTTCTTGTTCATCAGTCTATGCCGTTCATTATATTCCACAAATGATTGAGATCATGTGATATTTATCTTTCTCTGCCTGGCTTATTTCACTTAACATAATACTCTCCATCTCCATCCATTTGTTGAAAACAGTAGGAATTCCTTCTTTTTTACCACAGCGTAGTATTCCATTGTCTAGATATACCACAGTTTTTTAATCCACTCATCTGCTGATGTGCATTTAGGCTGTTTCCAAATTTTAGCAATGGTGAATTGTGCTGCTATGAACATTGGGGTGCATATATCCTTTCTGATTCGTGTTTCTAGTTTCTTGGGATATATTCCTGGAAGTGGGATCACTGGTTCAAATGGGAGTTCCATTTTTAGTTTTTTGAGGAAACTCCATACTGTTCTCCACAGTGGCTGCACCAGTCTGCATTCCCACCAGCAGTGCATGAGGGTTCTTTTTTCTCCACATCCTCACCAGCACTTGTCATTTCTTGATTTGTTTATAATAGCCATTCTGACAGGTGTGAGATGGTACCACATTGTTGTTTTGATTTGCATCTCTCTGATGATTAGTGACTTTGACCAGGTTTTCATATGTCTCTTGGCCTTCCTTCTGTCTTCTTTCGAAAAGTGTCTATTTAGATCAGTTGCCCATTTTTTGATTGTGTTATTTATCTTCTTTTTGTTAAGCTGTATGAGTTTCCTGTAAATGTTGGAGATTAAACCCTTATCATTGATATCATTGGCAAATATGTTCTCCCATGCAGTGGGCTTTCTTGTTGTTTTATTGATGGTTTCCTTTGCTGTGCAAAAGCTTTTTATTTTCACATAGCCCCATTTGTTTATTTTCTCTTTAGTTTCCATTGCCCTAGGAGCAGTATCAGTGAAGAAATTCCTTCGGCATATGTCTGAAATTTTTCTGCCTGTGGATTCCTTTAGTATTTTTATGGTTTCCCTTCTTATGTTTAAGTCCTTTATCCATTTTGAGTTTATTTTGGTGATCTAGCTTCACTTTTTTTTGCATGTATCTGTCCAATTTTCACAACACCATTTGTTGAAGAGACTGTCTTGACTCCATTGTATGTTCGTGCCTCCTTTGTCAAATATTAATTGAGCATAGTGATTTGGGTCAATTTCTGGGTTCTCTATTCTATTCCATTGATCTATATGTCTGTTCTTGTGCCAGTACCAAGCTGTTTTAAGAACAGTGGCTTTGTAATACAGTTTGATATCTGGTATTGAGATCCCACCTACTTTGTTCTTCTTTCTCAGGATTGCTGCAGCTATTCAAGGTCTTTTTTTATTCCAGATAAATTTTTGGAAAGTTCGTTCTAGGTCTGTGAAATATGTCGTTGGTATTTTAATGGGAAGTGCATTGAATTTATAGATTGCTTTGGGTAGTATGGACATTTTGATGATCTCGATTCTACCAATCCATGAACATGGTATGTTCTTCCATCTGTTTATGTCTTCCTCTATCTCTTTTTTCAGTGTCGTATCGTTTTGCACGTATAGGTCTTTTACCTCCTTAGTTAAGTTTATTCCTAGATATCTTAATTTTTTTGGTGTGATGGTAAATGGGATTGCTTTTTTAGTCTCTTTTTCTGTAAGTTCATTATTGGTGTATAGAAATGCCATAGATTTCTTGGCATTAATTTTGTATCCTGCTACATTGCCGAATTCATTTATTAAGTCTAGTAATTTTTTGATGGAGTCTTTAGGGTTTTCTATGTACACTATCATGTCATTTGCGAATGAGGACAGTTTTACTTCTTTTTTTCCAATTTGGATGCCTTTTATTTCTTCTTGTCTGATCACAATGGCTAGTACTTCCAGCACTATATTGAACAGGAGTGGTGAGAGTGGGCATCCCTGTCTTGTTCCTGTTCTTAAGGGAAATTGTTTTAGTTTTTACCCTTTGATTATGATGTTGGCTGTGAGTTTGTCATATATGCCTTTTATTATGTTGAGGTATGATCCTTCTATTCCCACCTTGCTGAGAGTTTTTATTAAGAAAGGGTGTTGAATTTTTTCAATTGCTTTTTTTCTGCATCAATTGACATGACTATGTGGTTTTTATATCTCAATTTGTTTATGTGATGTATCACATTTATTGATTTGCAAATATTGTACCATCCTTGCAACCCCGGGATAAATCCTACTTGGTCATAGTGTATGATCTTTCTGATGTACTGCTGGATTCTATTTGCTAGAATTTTGTTGAGGATTTTGGCATCTGTATTCATGAGGGATATTGCCCTTTAATTATCTTTCATTGTGTTATATTTATCTGGTTTTGGTATTAGGGTGATGTTGGCTTCATAGAAGGAGCTTGGAAGTGTTCCTTCCTCTTGAATTTTTCTGAAATAGTCTGAGGAGGATATGTTTTAGTTCTTCCTTGAATGTTTGGTAAAACTCCCCTGTGAAGCCGTCTGGCCCTGGGCTTTTGTTTGCTGGAAGCTTTTTATGACTGCTTCAATTTCTTCCATAGTTATCAGCCTATTGAGATTTTTAGAATCTTCCTGAGTGAGGTTTGGAAATTTGTATTTTTCTAGGAATGTGTCCATTTCCTCCAGGTTGTGTAGTTTGTTAGAATAGAGTTGTTCATAGTATTTTTTAACAATCCTTTGTATTTCTGTGGGGTCTATTGTTATTTCTCCTCTTTCATTTCTGATTTTGTTTTTTTGAGTCTTTTCTCTTTGCTTCTTGGTGAGCCTGGCTATTGGTTCATCAATCTTGTTTATCCTTTCGAAGAACCAGCTCTTGGTTTCATTGATCTTTTGTATTGTTTTTTTTTGGTCTCTATGTCATTTATCTCCACTCTGATCTTTATTATGTCCTTCCTTCTGCTCACTGTGGGCTTTTCTTGTTGCTCTCTTTCTAATGCTTTGAGTTGTTGATTTAGATTATTTATTAGCATTTTTTCTTGTTTTTTTGAGGTAGGCCTGTAGAGCTATAAACTTCCCTCTCAGGACTGCTTTCCTTGTGTCCCATAGCATTTGCATTGTTGTGTTTTTATTGTCATTAGTCTCCAGGATGTTTTTCATTTCTTCTTTGATCTCATTGATCACCCAATCATTGTTTAATAGCATGCTATTCAGCTTCCAAGTGTTTGAATTTTTTGGAATGTTTTTATTATAGTTTGTTTCTAATATTATGCCATTGTGGTCTGAGAAATGTTTGATATGATTTCAATCTTTTTGAATTTGGGGAGACTTTGCTTGTGACCCAGTATGTCATCTATTTTTGAAAATGTCCCATGTGCACTTGAGAAGAACGCATATTCCATGGCTTTGCGGTGAAATTCTCTGAAGATGTCTATTAGGTCCATTTGATCTAGTGTGTCATTTAGAATTGCTGTTTCTTTGCTGATTTTTTGTCTAGATGATTTATCCAGTGATGTCAGTGGTGTATTAAAGTCTCCTTCTATGATTGTGTTGTTGTCAATCTCTCCCTTGATATCTTCCAGGTGTTTTTTTTTTTTTTTTTTTTTTTTTTTTTTTTTTTTTTTTTTTTTTTTTTATGTATTTGGTTGCTCCTGCATTGGGTGCATATATGTTTACCAGAGTTATATCTTCTTGTTGAATTGCTCCCTTTAGTATTATGTAGTGGCCTCCTTATTTCTTGTTATGGCCTTTACTTTGAGTTCTATTTTATCAGATATAAGTATCGCAACCCCAGCTTTTTTCTCATTTCCATTTGCCTGAAAAATGTTTTTTCATCCCTTTGCTCTCAGTCTTTGTGAATCCTTTGCTCTGAGGTGGGTCTCTTGTAGACAACAAATATATGGGTCATGTTTTCTTATTCATTCAGCTATCCTATGTCTTTTGATTGGTGCATTTAATCCATTTACGTTTAATGTTATTATTGACAAGTACATGTTTGTTGTCATATTTTTCCTTAGTGTTTGTTTTTCTTTTTGCCTTTTTCTTTCTTCTTTTTACAGCATTCCCTTTACAATTTCTTGCATTGCTGGCTTATTAGTGATAAACTCTCTTAGCCTTTTTGTTGTCTGTGAAGCTCCTGATTTCCCCTTCAATTTTGATTGATAGTCTTACTGGATAGATTATTCTTGAATTCAGTCCTATGCTTTGCATCACTTTGTATACCTCCTTCCATTCCTTTCTAGCTT
This sequence comes from Plecotus auritus, assembly GCF_963455305.1. Taxonomy (NCBI): domain Eukaryota; kingdom Metazoa; phylum Chordata; class Mammalia; order Chiroptera; family Vespertilionidae; genus Plecotus; species Plecotus auritus. Next base: position 67,263,622 of record NC_137784.1, read on the forward strand.
GATGTGTTTCTTTTGAGAAATCATTTGATAATCTGATGGGGGATCCCTTGTAGGTAACTCCCTGTCTCTCTCTTGCAGCCTTTAAGATTCTCTATTTGTTGTTAACAGTTTTCATTGTAATTATGATGTGTCTTGGTATGGGTCCTTTGGTATTCTTCTTGCTTGGAACTCTCTGTATTGGTGTAACTTTTTTTTTCCCCGTATCAGGGAAGTTTTTTCTCATTATTTCTTCAAATAGATTGTCTAATCCTTGTTTCTCCTCTTATCCTTCTGACAGCCCTATTATATGTATGCTACTTTGTTTCATGTTGTCCCAAAGCTCCCTTAGGCTCTCCTCCTGCTTTTTAATTTTGTTCTCCAGTTGCTGTTCAGATTGAGCTTGTTTCTCTACCTTATTTTCTAACTCACTAATTTGGTCCTCTGCTTCTTCTAGTCTACTGTCGAAACATTCCATGGTGTTTTTGATTGTAGCTATATAACTTTTGATTTCTTCCTGGTTTTTGCATAGGTTGTTTATATTATCATCCTTCCAGTGTATGAACTGTATGACCATTACTCTGAATTCTTTTTCTTTCATGTTGCATGCTTCCTTTACACTTATTTCCTTTCTTGGCAATTCCTCATTTTCTTTCCTCTGGGGATTGTTTTGTTTTTGCCCCATTCTAACTATGACCAAAAGGCTTAAATGTTGAGTTGCAGGGGCCTGGGCCATGTGCAATGGGAGCTTCACACCCCCTGAGTGTCACTGAAGAGCTCCGACCCCAAGACGTTTGGCTGCTGTGGGTTGGTGGGACCCACGCTTGCCCAGGATCATAGTCACAGGTGCTTAGTGTGACCTCGTGTGTGCACCTAGAATCAGGGACCCCACCTGCGCCACACTGAAAAAGAGACCCCGCTGGTGTGTGCCAAAAATCAGAGTCCCCTAGTGCTTTTCAGGAGTCAGAGACCCCCTGTGCCGAGAATCGAGTATCAGAGTTATTGTTGCTTGGGGCATCCTTGTGCCAAGAATCAGGGTCCCTGTGTGTGCATGCACCAAGAATTGGAGTCACTGGTTCTTAGTGTGAATGCACTGGGAATCAAGGATCCTGGGCGCGCGTGATGAGAAACAGAGTCAAGTCCTTGGTGCACAGTGCTGCATCTCATGCAGGGAATCAGGGTCCCTGGACTGTTTGGGGAACCAGGTTACACAGTCACACTGTCAGCAGGAGGTCCACTCCTGCCTTGTGAAAACAGCCTTCCATGTGCGCTTGCCCTAAATCAAGGTCAGGTGGCTCTGCCTCCCAGTGTGGGTGTAGGGTCCAGTACTGCAAGTGTGCACTGAGGGAAACAAACTCCCAGTGTCTGTGTACCCAGGCTCAAATTCAGTGCAGCCTCCCTGCGTGGGCACAAATTCTGGCCACGGGAAACAAACTTCCCGTGTCCACACACTTAGAATCAAATTCAGCACAGCCTCCCTGCATGGGCACAGGGTCTGATCACAGGAAACAAACTCCCTGAGTTCACGCTCTCAGGCTCAAATTCAGCGCTGCCTCACTGCGTGGGCCCAGGGTCTGGCTGCGGGAAACAAACTTCGCATGTTCGCACACCCAGTCTCAAATTCAGGTAGAGCCGCCACTGCTGTGTTTGGGCAGGAGGCCTGTTTGAGCGTAGAGGGTCTGGCAGTTCCTATGCCACTGCCATGGGCTGGTGAGGAGTGGGATTGGCTCTGTGACTCACAGAAATCTGTGGCCGGGATACCTGGGGTCTTGGTGTCCGTGGGTCTGCAGCTGTGGTAACAGGTCTTTTACCCGAGTGGCTGTAGGGTCCCGGTTTGCATCTGAGACCAGATTGGGTAGTGGCGAGGTTAAGATCCTAGTCTCAAGATGCTCTCTTCTTGAAGATGGCATGGTCTTTGTGCCCATGCTGACCACCCCCAGAGTGTTTGCAGTGGCAGCGGGGTTTTGCCATCTAAAACTGCCCAGTTTGGCAGCTCCTTGGAAGACCTGCAGGATCTAACTGTCCCTAGCTCTCACTCACACACACCACACACATCCACACACTCCTCTATCGCTCCCTCACTCTCTCACACACTCTCCCTCTCTACCTTCTTGCTGGTCGCCATCTTCCAATCTCACCTGATGTGTTTCTGTTGAGATATCAGTTGATAGTCTAATGGGAGATTCCTTTTATATAACTTTCTATCTCTCTCTGGCATCCTTTAAGGTTCTTTCTTTGCTGTTGATGTTTGCCAGTTTGATTATGATTGGTCTTGGTTTTGGCCCTTTTTGTTTCATCTTGTTTGACACGCTGTGTGCTTCTTGGACTTGTGTGACTTTTTTCGTCTCAAAATCAGGGAAATTTTTTGTCATTGTTTCTTTAAACAGGTTTTCTATTCCTTGCTCAGCTTCCTCTCCTTCTATCACCCTATTATGTGGATGTTGTTTCACTTCATGTTGTCCCAAAACTCCCTTAAAAAGTCCAAAAAATTCTCCTCCTGCTTTTTAAATGTTTTTCCAGTTGCTACTCTGCTTGGGTGTTTTTCTACCTTGTCTGATTTGTCTGATTACTTGCTCATTTAGTCCTTATCTTCTTCTAATCTATTGTTGAAACCTTCCATTATGTTCTCTATTGTACTAGTAGCTATGTCATTCTTCATTTCCTCTTGATTCTTACATATGTTGCTGAATTTCTCACCATCATTTGAGCATCCTCTAACTATTGCTCTGAATTCTTTCTCTGACAAATTGATTTCCTCCATTTCATTTAGTTTTCTTTCTGATGATTCCTCCTTTTCTTTCCTTTTGGGATTATTTCTTTGTCTCCCTATTGTTTCTGTTCCTTTGTAATTGTTCCTATTTATTAGATCAAACTGCTCTGCCACCCAGATTACTAAAATCGTCTCAGGTAGTAGATGTTTTGTGGAACCAGTGGTTTAGTCTCTGAGGTTTTCTGGGCTGTGTGTTCTCAGGAGGCCCCCGACTTGAGATATTTGGGTTCTCCTGATGTAGTAGTGTCCTGAATGTATTGTCTCCTTTGTGAGTGGAGTCTCCTCTCATGGTGTCTGATTATGCAGTTTGCTCCCTACCACATAATGCCAACCATTGTGAAGGTGCTGACAGAACAGCATGAAATATACCACAATAAGACACAAGACAGAAGGAACAGAACATGGATGTGTACAAGACTCCTATAACCCCAATAAAAGTGACCACCAGAGAAAAGGGAATTAGGAAAGAGAAAAGAGAGCAAGAATGATAGGAAGAAAAAAAAGAGTAAAGGAAAATAAAGAAAGAATATGTGGCAAAAACTCAACAAAACAAACAAGTAAACCAAAAAACACAAACAAAAAACACCCATAGAAAAAGAGGGGGGCAGAATCTGTGGATGCAGAGCTTAAATAACAGAAATAAGGTTAAAGAATTGAATAAATAGGGGAAGAATTATGGTTTAAAATAGAGGATGGAGAAAAGAAATGAGAAAACAAGAAGAAAAAAAGAAAATAAACAAAAAGAAAATAAAATAAATTTATTTTTGAAAAGGAAAATAGAAGAGAGAGCAGATAGGCTTAAATTTAGGAAGTGATACAAGTTAAAAAATTAGGAGTAGAAAAGAGCAAGAGAGGAGAGGAAAAAATGAAAAAATTGAGTAGTGAATAAAAAGATAAGAGAAGGGGAAATGGAGTAGGAGCAGTGAAGAGGAAATTGCATATATGAATAAACTAACAGAGACTAGAATAATAAAATATCAATAAAGCGGGTAAAGATAAATTTTCAAAAATAGCAAGAAATAAAAGAAAGATAAAAACTAAAATGGGGAAAGGAGAAGAAAAATAGTAGAATATAAAGAGAAAAGTGGAAGAAAAAGTCCAAAAAAATCTATATAATAAAAGCCTAGTTTGCAAATCTACTGAATGGTGGAACCACTGATGGAATGACCAGTTGCTATGATGCACACTGACCACCAGGGGGCAGATGCTCAACATAGAACATGCCCCCAGCCCTCAGGCCCCAAGCCAGCCAAGGCAGTGACCCTTTGAGGGAGGCGACCGGTGGTAGCCAGTGAGCGTGTGGCAGCGGGGGCAGGGCTGGCTGGCAAGGGAAGCAACTGGTGGTAGTGGCGGGATGATTGGGGGGCGAGGCTGGCCTGCGAGCTGGTGGCACCAGGCCGGCCAAGATGGGTGCCAGCAGGGGTACCCCGATTGCCCCACTGATTTCCCCACAGATTGGACCTGATCACTTGCCAGACCTAGGGACCCTACCTGAGCACTAATTTCATGCACTGAACCTCTAGTAAATAAATAAAAATAAAAAATAGAAATAAAAATTTAAAAAAAATAATTAAAAAGTGAGGTGTCCTTCACTTTAGCTGAGTTTTAATGCTCCATGGGAACTTGTTTAGGACCCCAATATTCTGTTCTGTCTGCAAATTCTGGGTTTCCTATTAAGTACTTAGGTGCTGACCACTGTCAGGTACTATCTTTTGGCTTTTAGCACTCTGCTTGAAGCTCCAAGTGATCCACTAGTCCTCTGCTAATGTGTATCTCTGCAGGCCTTGGCTGCAAAAATCGAGGGCCAATCTGCTCTCTTTGCCTGTCTGACAGCTGTCAATCTTAATCACTCAAGAGTCTGTTTCTGACAGGGCTTTAGGTGGGGTTGGTGCTGTTTTGCTTTCAGGAAATAAGATGTTTTTTGTTTGTTTTTTTTCCTGACCCAGAGCTACTCCTCCACCAGTGGCCCAAAATATAACTCTGGCCTTGGTTGGTCACAGATCCTTGTATGGAGACCAAAGGGGGTGGCTAAAAACCTGGAGTTTTTATCAGTCTTGTTCCCAGAATAGCAGGGCAGAAGGCCACTCTTCCAATCCAGTCACTGAAGGCTCATTGGGACTATTCAGACCCAAAATCTTGGCCTCTGCCTTTATTTCCTCTGTAAAGCTCGAAATGCACAGTGTGGCAGACTGTATCACCTGCCCTGAGGCTACTGGGAAGTTTGGAGCTTAAGAACATCACTAATCATCTGAGAAACTCAAATCAAAATGACAATGAGATATCACCTCACACCTGTCAGAATGGCTATCATCAACAAATCAACCAACTAAAAATGTTGGCAAGGTTGTGAAGAAAATGGAACCCTAGCACACTGCTGATGGGAATGCAGACTGGTGCAGCCTCTGTGGCAAACAGTATGGAGTTTCCTCAAAAAGTCAAAAATGGAACTCCCACTTGACCCAGTCATCCCACTTCTAGGAATATATCCTAAGAAACCAGAAACACTCATCAGAAAGAATACATGCACCTCTATGTTCATAGCAGTATAATTTACAATAGTTAAGTGCTCATCAGCAGATGAGTGGATAAAATACTATGGTACATTTACACAATGGAATACTATGCAGCAATATAAAAGAAAGAACTCTTACCATCAGCAACAGCATGGATGGACCTGGAGAGTATTACACTGAGCGAAATAGTCAGAGAAAGATAACTATCACATGATCTTGCTCATATGTGGAATCTAATGAACCAAATTAACTGATGATCAAAAATAAACTCAGAGTCATAGCTACATGAACAGACTGTTGAACCTCAGAGGGAAGGCAGAAGAGGGTGGGTGTGAAGAGATCAACCAGTGAACTTGCATATATTATATATATATATATATATATATATATATATATACACATATATATATATATATATATATATATATATATATCTTGCCTAATAATAGACAAACATGTAAATTGACCATACCTCCGCTATGCCACCAGCCAATCAGGAGTGATATGCAAATTAACCCAACAAATATGGTCGGTAAATTTTACGCAGGCGGAGCAGGCAGCCCAAGGCCCTGCCCGTGGGTTCCTGGTCCTTCAGGGCCCAGGGAGGCACGACGGGCAGCACCAGGCCCCAACCGCATGGTCCTGGTCCATCGGGGGCCCGGGGAGTTGGGGCGGCCAGTGCCAGGCCCCGCCCGCAGGTTCCTAGTCCATCTGGGGCCCTGGGAGAAGGGGTGGGAAGCCCCAGGCCCCACCCAAAGGGTCCCGGTCCTTCAGGGACCGAGGAGGTGGGGCAGGCAGCACCAGGCCCTGCCCACAAAGTCCCGTTCCATCTGGGGCCAGGGAGGCGGGACAGGCAGCACGAGGCTTTTTAGGCTGCTGTATGGCATGAGGGAAGGCCCACATTTCCTGCTGTTTCTAGCAACACAATTGCCTATTTATTGTGCCTGAATTCTTCTGCCCCCTTACAAGGACTCTAAATTCCCTTGGGGGTTGATTTTCAATGATAGCTGTTCATGGGAATTACTTGAGGAGTGTGTGTGTGTGTGTGTGTGTGTGTGTGTGTGTGCGCGCGTAAAATATTCAAAACAGCAAGTCTACCCCTTTAGAAATTAGTGTTCCAATTCTGTTCAATTTCCATAGATTCTGATTTTGCTGATTTGGAGAGTATCCAGCCAACAGTAAATTTTAAGTGTCCCTGAATGATTCTAACCTGTGGGTTAGAAGCCACTGCTTATGTTTATGCAAACACAAGAGCCAAATGTCCAGTTAAAATACAGAAATCTCAATTGTACAGCTCAATAAATGTTTACCTATGTCTACACCCAGGTAGCCACCATCCAGAATGTTCTGTTGAATCTTTCTCCATTAGCAATAAAGGCAGAACCAGCTACTTATTTTGGAGAGAGGAAAAAGAGAAAACAAAGGAGAATGTGTGGAAATATGTAAAAATACCTCAAAACAGTACCTCCCAATAATTTTATTTATCAGCTTATAGGCTCTTACTCATCTGTATTGTACTTACCTGTAGTCGGACATCCCCGAGGGGTCCCAGATTGGAGAGGCTGCAGGCCGGGCTGAGGGACCCCCCCCCGCCCATGCACAAATTTTGTGCACCAGGCCTATATATATATATATATATATATATATATATATATATATATGCATAACCCGTGGACACAGACAAGAGTGTGGTAGGGTGGTGAGGGCCTGGAGACAGGAGGACTGGAGAAGGCTGGAAGAGGTTTATGGGGGGAGGGAAGAAGGACCTATGTAATACTTTCAACAATAAAGATTTTTTTTTAATTCTTGGGAAAAAAAAGAACAACCCAATGCAGGACTCCTGGCCATGTCTCCCTGCCTTACTTCCTTCCCCAGCCTCTCTTTAGGCACCTCAAGTTTTCTTTTAATTTCAATTTTATGGCCAACATTGATGAATCAATGATTTAGTGTGATTTCATTTCATTTTGTTTTTGACAACTATGTTTTGTTTTCTGATGCGTTATTTTTCTTCTGAAGAATTTCATTTCAAGTTCCAAAAATCACATTATTTTCTAATAAAAAAGCGTTAGCATTTTTCATGAGATGATGAACAATTTTGCACATATGGCCATATAAAGTACTGTATCCATCACATAATAAACTTAGTGTTTCTAAGCATGTTTATTCCATTCATTCATTTTTCACTAGCCACGGAGCTTCATATAACTTATTTTATTTGAGGTATATTTTTGGACTCTTTAGATTAAATGTCTCTTTTTACATGAAGTTGAGTATGGAATAAGGAATGATATCTTCCTTAAATTGTAGTGTCTTTTCCTGGTTAATTATGCTAAGTGTCATAAATCAGAGAAAGACATATATCAGATTATTTCTGATGGATATTACACAGTGTTTGTCAACTGATTTAAAACTTCTAATTTTAGACAAGTTACCTTTTTTATTAGTTGATTAAATTGCCCACATTTCTTTTAGTGCGTTCAAATTTTCAGACTTTCTATGCAATCATAAACTAACTGAACTGGACATATTAAACTGATTGTTGTAGTTAACATTTTCCTAATAAAATTCAAATTATGATCTAAATTAATTTTATTTAGAGTTATATTTATAGTCAATTTAGTCAAATACTATTAACATGAACATATTTATGTAACTTAAATAACCAATATAAAATATTCTTATATTTTACTATTCTCTGGAGAAATTGCTCATACTCCTGCTAGCTCTAAAGTTGTGCTTATAAATTGAATTTTTAGAAAGACAAAAAAAATCAAAGTAGCATGTATGGAATAGAATGTGTGCAAGACTGGATCAAGCTATTAGACATTGTTAATTACTATGTGATTTTGAAGCACTTATTTAACACCCAAAGGAAAGACTATTCTGATACCTGCTGTAATGTTTATTTCATTATACTTCCCTAGGATGAAATACATCAGATAAGCTTGGGCAGTGTGGCTCAGTTGGTTGAGCATTGTCCCATGCACCAAGAGGCTGCTGGTTCAATTCCCAGTCAGGGCATATGCCCTTGTTGTAGGCTCCATTCCCAATATGGGGCATGCAGGAGGCATCCAATTAATATTTCTATCTCTCTCTCCTTCTCCCTTCCTCTTTCTCTAAAAAAAAACAAAACAATAAAAACATATTTTAAAAATATATCACACAATATTTTAATCCACCATGAATGTCCACAATTCAGGATAATCATGAAAACTGGAAAACATGTCTCTGAGTCTCTTCTATATAGACAGCTACTCTTTTTGACTGCCATCAAACACAGGATGAAAACAGAACAATTTTTGTTGAGAGGCAAGGCCACTTTTTTTGAAACTTTTAAGGAAATTAAATTTGTTTGTGTACAATAATATTTCAATTGCTTGAAAAATATAATTCATTTTTATGTTTGTATGAGATATTTCAAATGCAATATCTAGATCTCATTTGGGAGATAATCTGGTGTCAACTCTCAATGGCTTTTTGAAGAAATTTGTGTAAAAACAAGCCAGAACTCTGGGGTCATGAAATGCTATCTTTCCACATCTTGGGATGCATTTCAAATTTAATCTGAAGAACTTGATAAGATATGCCAAACTGCTTGAAAACAATTTGGGTAGCTACAGAACTATGGTATCTGGAGGCCCAGAGACATTGACAGAAACTTTTCTTTGCTTTTTCTCCCCTTCTACTTTTCCACGTCACATAAAATCAGACTGCATACATACAAATCTATACTGATATTGTAACGAAGACACAAGAACAGATGCATTTTATTTTGATGAAAGATAACATTTATTCAGTACCCAGTTTATTATTATTATACTAGAGGCCAAGTGCATAAAACTTGAGCACTGTGTGTGGGGGGGTGTCCCTCAGCCCAGCCTGCACCATCTCCAATCTGGGACCCCTTGAGGGATGTCCTACTGCGAGATAGGGCTGAAAATGGAAGTCGGACATCCTCTCAGAATCCGGGACTGCTGGCTCCTAACCACTTGCCTGCCTGCTTGCCTGATGGCCCCCAACTGCCCTCCTCTGCTGGCCCCCAACTGCCCTCCCCTGCTGGCCCCCAACTGCCCTCCCCTGCTGGCCCCCACTGCCTTTCCCTGCTGGCCCGAAGGCACACAACTGCCCTACCCTGCCAGCCCGATCGCCCCCAACTGCCCTCCCCTGCTGGCCTGATGGCCTCCAAATGCCCTCCCCTGCCAGCCTGGTCACCCCCAACTGCCCTCCACTGCAGGCCTAGTCACTCCCAATTGCCCTCCCCTGCTGGCCTGTTTGCCCCCAACTGCCCTCCCCTGCCAGCCTGATTGCCCATAACTGCCCTCCCCTGCTGGCCATCTTGTGGTGGCCATCTTGTGACAACCATCTTGTGGTGGCCATCTTGCAATGGCCATCTTGTGGAGGCCATCTTGTGATGACATGGGGGCGGCCATTTTGTGACAATGTGGGGGCGGCAATCTTGTGATGATGTGAGGGCACAAGAGCCACCTAGGCTTTTATTAATATAGATATCAGTATGCAATGTGATACAGATGTGCTAGCAAAATCTATGGTACTACTCCCAGGTTATTATTGACTGAATTTTCTGACAAACTGCAGCATATTTTAAGAAAAGTAGTACAGCTGTCTAGGTATGCAATAGTGTATCTTTATGCTTTAAGTTAGACTTTTGTCAGAGAACTAAAATTGAAAAATATATTGACATAAATTGTCTATTTTTTATTCACATATATAAAATATTCACTAGAAAAACAAATTTTCACACTGCTTTATCACAGGCAGGTATTTTTCTTTGTTTCTTTTGTTTTACTATTATTAATGAGCCAAAAAATCTATACTGTTGGTGCACAAATATATTCAAGCAATCACAGAAGATTCAGACTTGCCCTTAATTGAGGTGTATTGATGGTTAGCCCAAATTCAACTTAACATGTTGAAAAATGAGTCCTGTGTTAGGCAGTATTCTTTAGTGATTTAAATGCTATTTTAAAAAGTATAAATAAATAAGTAAATAAATAAATAATAAATGGAATACCAAGCCATGGTTCTCAAAACTGCCTAGTACTGGCACAAGAACAGACATATACACCAATGGAAAAGAATAGAGGACCCAGAAATGGACCCAAGCCATTAAACTCAATTAATATTTGATAAAGGAGCCTCTTTAATAAACGGTGCTGGGAAATTTGGTCAGATACATGCAAAAATTGAAACTAGATCACCAAATTATACCATACACAAAAGCAAACTCAAAATGGCTAAAGGACTTGAACATAAGATGGGAAACCATAAAAATCCTACAAGACTCCATAGGCAGCAAAATTGCAGAAATGTGTCCTAGCAATATCTTTATAGACACAGATCCTAGGGCAAGAGAGACTAAGGAGAAAATAAACAAATGGGATTACATCAAAATAAAAAGCTTCTGCACAGCAAGAGAAACCATCAATAAAACAACAAGAAAGCCCACTGCATGGGAGAACATATTTGCCAATGTCATCTCTGATAAGGGTTTAATCTCCAAAATTTACAGGGAACTCGTACAACTTAACAAAAGGAACATAAATGATCCAATCAAAAAATGGGCAAAGGACATATCTAGACATTTTTGAAAGAGGACATTCAGAAAGCCAAGAGACACATGAAAACATCCTCAAAGTCACTAATCATCTGAGAGATGCAAATCAAACAACAATGAGGTACCACCTCACACCTGTCAGAATGGCTGTCATCAATAAATCAACAAAGGACAAGTGCTGGCGAGGATGAGGAGAAAAAGGAACCGTTCTTCACTGCTGGTGGGAATGCAGACTGGTGCAGCCACTTTGGAGAACAGTATAGAGTTTCCTCAAAAAACTAAAAATGGAACTCCCATTTGACCCAGTAATACCACTTCTAGGAATATATCCCAAGAAAACAGAAACACCAATCAGAAAAGATATATGCACCCCTATGTTCATAGGAACACAATTTACAATAGCTAAGATTTGGAAACAACCTAAAATGCCCATCAGCAGAGGAGTGGATTAGAAAACTATGGTACATCTACACAATGGAATACTATGCTGCCATAAAAAAGAAGGAATTCTTACCATTTGCAAGAGCATGGATGGAACTGCAGAGCATTATGCTAAGTGAAATCAGCCAGTCAGTGAAATAAAAATACCACATGATCTCACTCATTTATGGATAATAAAGAACATTATAACCTGATGAACAAAGCAATAGATACAGAGGCAGAGAAGCATCGAACAGACTGTCAAATTATAGTCGGAAGGCTGGGGAGTGTTGTGGCGGGGGGTGTAAGAGATCAACCAAAGGACTTGTATGCATGCATGTAAGCATAACCAATGGACCAAGACACTGGGGGGAGTGTGAGGGCATGTGCCGGGTGGTGGGGAGGCTGGGAGTAAGTCAATGGGGAAAAAAGGGAGACATATGTACTACTATTTGTAATAGTTTAAACAATAAAAGAAAAAAAGCATAGGTAAGCAGATTTGTGGCATATTTAAAAATATGAGACTTCCCAGTGTATATGTAATACTGCCTCCTTTCATAATCTCATTAAAATTACCTGAAGAATATTTAAAAACAAAACAGGAAAATACATCTTTCAAGAAATTTAGTGCCTTCTGGGTATCTACCCCAAAAATGTGAAAATGTTTATTTACAAAGATACTTGTATACGCACCCCTATGTTCATTGCAGCATTATTTACAGTGGCCAAGACATGGAGACAAAGTGTCTTTTGATAGAGGATTGGATAAGAAAGATGCACATATATACAATGGAATACTACTCATCCATAAGAAAAGATAAAATACTGCCATTTGCAACAACATGAATGTGTTAGGGGCAAAAAGAATATTAGGGACTATTTATGGTTATGGGAAATATTAATCATGCTCTATTAACCATGACTGCCTTGTTCTGGTTAAAGAAAAGACATTCTAACTTGTCTGAAAGTTTTATATCTCTGGGACTTGGGAGTCAACCTTGGACCTGGGAGTCAAGCTTGGACCTGGGAGTCAACCTTGGAATGTGGTCCATTCTCATTCAAGACCTACCTATTATCATGGAAAGATTGACAACATTGTAGCCCAAACAATGGAGTCCCACACCAGCCTGCATAGCCTACTTCTCCACGCCTGTAATCCCCTACTTCCCCATGTGATCTTTATCTTACCCTATCTAAGCAGCTGGTTTATGGGGGGCTGCAAAGCAGATTTTTGTGGATGACCTGCTGCTCTCTCATACTGCCAGTGGTATTGGAATAAATGCTCACATATGATTCAAAAAATAATAATAATAAATGGAAAAGCAAATGTATATATGCAGACACTCTCCTTAAAAGAGGTCATTTATCTCACTACAAATTAAATGGGCTTCTGAACTTTCAAATTGATACTTAGACAAAGGTGTATTCTTCTAAATGATCTTACTAGTTTATAATTCTGGAGATTCTCTATTAGAGAATTTAGTTTACTTTTTAAGACCATTGAAAGATTTTTATTTATTTTTCAATCACAGTTTACATTAAATATTATTCTGAATTAGTTTCAGGTGTACAACAAAGTGGTTAGACAATAATTTACTTTATGGAGTGGTCCCCCTGATGCTTCAAGGCCTCACCTGGCACATAGTTATTACAATACATAGTTATTATAATAATATTTACTATATTCCCTATGCTGTACTTTAAATCCCCATGACTATTTTATAACTGCTAATTTGTACTTCTTTTCTTTTAAATATATTTCTTTATTGATTTCAGAGAGGAAGGGAGAAGAAGAGAGAGATAGAAACATCAATGATGAAAGAGAATCATTGACCATTTGCCTCCTGCATGCCCCCTACTGGGGATTAAGCCTGCAACCCAGGCATGTGCCCTTGGCCAGAATCGAACCTGGGACCCTTCAGTCCACAGGCTAATGCTCTATCCACTGAGCCAAGCCGGCTAGGGCCAATTTGTACTTCTTAATCCCTTCACCTTTTCCGCCCAATCCCCAAACTCCTCCCCTCTGACAACTGTCAGTCTGTTCTATACATCTATGAGTCTGTTTCTATTTTGCTTGCTTTTTTGTAAAGAACAAAGTAGCGATGACTGAAAATATAGCAAGAAAGGGGATATAATTCATATATATTAATTTCCTTTAAACAACCTCAGATCTCACATCTACAAACATGAATGTATTTTAAGTTATCAAGTAAGGTTTTTTAAGATAGTAAAATGGAGATTATAATCATACTTCATTGAGTTGTTGTAAGGATTAAATAAGTATCTATTAAATAAGTTTATGTATCTAAAATTAATTTTAACAGTACCTGACATATAGAAGTGCTATACAAGATTGGCCATTATCATTATTAGTGGTAGTGATTATAATATTCAGCATACTGAAATTTACATGACTTTAAAACAATGGATATAGAACTAGTAGCTTGCTGTTGGAATTGACTGTCAGTGAAAAAATAGAATGTGAAAATAGTGCTTCTGTTCTACCTATCCCAACACATCTCCATTTCAGTATCCACCATCTACATTGTGTATCTCTCCACTCCAGTACTTCATGTCCTCATTCAATCAACCAGCATCATGGATACTTTTATAAGGAGATTGCAAAGTCAATGACTACTTATAGAAAATTTTGGCTGGTAGCCAGAGAGAGGTCTGGGATAGTTTGCCCCTTCAGGAGCCAGTGGGCTTTTATACTACCCACTAGAGGCCTGGTGCATGAAATTCATGCACTTGAGCGTGGCGGGGGTGGGGTCTCTCAGCCTGGACAGTACCCTCTCGCAGTCTGGGAGCCCTCAGGAAATGTCTGACTAATGGCTTAGGCCTGCTCCCTGTGTTGGACATCCTTAGCACTGCTGCAGAGGCAGGAGAGGCTCCCACCACTACTGCTGCACTAGCTAGCCATGAGCCCGGCTTCTGGCTGAGCAGCGCTCCCCCTGTGAGAGCACAATGACCACCAAGGGACAGCTCCTGCATTGAGCATCTGCCCCCTGGTGGTCAGTGTGTGTCACAGCAACCGGTAGTTCTGCTGTTCAGTAGATTTGCATATTAGCCTTTTATTATATAAGATAATAAGAATGTTTTATTCAATTATCAAAGGATCTTCTTAAGTCACTGGAAGACTTCAAACCCCTAAAGAGGAACATCTGGGACTCCAGTAGCCCTCCATCTCATGCTAAAGTAATCCCTTCTGGTTTCCATAGCCAGGTGTTATAGAGACCCTTCTTCTTGGCACTGATGCCTCACACTGGGGAGCTCGATGTGGGTTTGGGACCTAGATATCCCTCCAGATTCTTAATTACCACACTGTGTGGGTGAGTGACCTAACCAATCTTTGCCTCCACCCTTCTTACAAGTCTCGAAGTGGCTTCTTCTCTATATCCTTAGTTATGGGACTTGTGTTCAGCTAGTTTTCAGGTGATTCTCAGTGATAGTTGTACTATAATTTAGTCGTAATTTTGAGGTGGTTGTGGAAGGAAGGAAGTGAGCACAGTGTTAGACTTTCATCTTGACTGGACATTTAACCTCCAGTTCAATTTTTATAACTGCTCTTTATCCACTGCACAACTCCTTTCTATATCCTGAACTTCCTTCTATCTGTTTTAATGGCATTTTATTTATATAATTAAATTTATATTATATGTCAACTATCACTATTATATCTATACTAGAGGCCCGGTGCACGAAATTCGTGCAGGGCAGGGGTGTCCCTCAGCCCAGCCTGCACCCTCACCAATCTGAGACCCCTCAAGGGATGTCCGACTGCCCGTTTAGGATCGGGTCCAAACAGGCAGTCGGACATCCCTCTCACAATCCAGGACTGCTGGCTCCCAACTGCTCGCCTGTCTGCCTTCCTGATTGCCCCTAACCGCTTCTGCCTGCCAGCCTGATCACCACCTAACCACTCCCCTGCCAGCCTGATTGCCCCTAACTGACCTCCCCTGCAGGCCTGGTCACCCCTAACTGCCCTTCCCTTCAGGCCTGGATCCCCCTAACTACCTTTCCCTGCAGGCCAGGCACACCCAACTTCCCTCTTCTGCCGGCCTGGTCACCCCTAACTGCCCTCCCCTGCAGGCTTGATTGCCCCCAACTGCCCTCCCCTGCAGGCCTGGTCCTTCCCAACTGCCCTCCCCTGCTGGCCTGATCACCCACAACTGCCCTCCCCTGCTGGCCTGGTCCCTCCCACCTGCCCTCCACCACTGGCCATCTTGTGGTGGCCATCTTGTGTCCACATGGGGGCAGCCATCTTGTGTGTTGGAGTGGCGGTCAATTTGCATATTACTCTTTTATTATATAGGATTATTGATGATTGCAGTGAAGTTTTTATCTGAATTTAAGGGTATTTACTTAAAATAACATATGAAATTATATATCTGCTATTTTATCAATGCATTTGTGGCACCAAATTTAATGTTTATTAAAGTGGATTTTGCTGTTTGCAATGGGCCTTTTTTTTCTAACTTGGTATAGCCCAGGCTAAAACATAACTTCTGAAGCATTATGAAGTCAAATAACAGCATTTCCATACATTAAATTACAACCCAACTTCTTTCAGCTTTCAATTATTATAAATAAGTACTTATGTACTGATGAATATGAACAAATGTACTTAAAATAGAAAAGGTAATTGTTATTTAAATAAATGTGGTGAATTAAGCACAGAGTACTATTGAGAGAATAAAAGAAAAAATAACTGAAGATATCCACATAAAAATAAATAGCAAAAATTGTTATGATTAGGTCATAGATTCAGCTAAAAAATGCAACTATGTTTTATATTGTGTAGACATGGTAATCAGAGAAACAATCTAGAAAAAGAGCATAATTTAATATACAGAAATCAATTCTTTTAAAAAGTTTCTTTTAACTAATTAATAACATCATGATCCTTTATATGAATGGTTTCATAGAATTACATAATAGCTTACCTAATAAAAATTTCCTAGGGAAGTTTATAATTTGTTTAATTATTTTTCAATCATATTTTCTTTTAACATGTTTTTTAAGGAATTGATTAATAGAAATCAGAAACACATCAGTTTAAAACACTTCTGTTATGTAAGAGTAGTAGTTGTTATGACAGATGACATTTAAAATAGTCATTAAATATAGCTGTAGGTTTTTTATTATTTTTATTATAATTTAATTATGGTCAATGAAACTGTTCTCATTTGTTTCATATCTGATAAAACTATTGATGAATCAAATTAGTAACAGTTAATCATTCCTTCATTTATTATTTACCTTCTATTTACATATATAAGTACAAATTATCAGACACAAAATATGCTAACTTTACAACCTATGACATATCCCTAATTATTTCTTCCACCATGATTGAAGAGAGGTTAGAATTAGTATAGCACTTCCACAGATTCATTCAGTGGTTAAAATGCATTGTCATCACTATTCAATGAAATAACCAGAAAACAATAATTTATTTCTAACTTTTGGCTCCACAAATACATGTTTTAACCTTAATTCAAATTTCATTTTCTAAATAACACATTTTGGAACCATCAAGGGAAGTCACAATAAAGATACTTCCAGTGATTTTATAGAAAGCATATCAGTACGTTGACTTGTGTAGAAACTGATTTTGTTATCTGTAAAAGCAAAAAAAAAAAAAAAAATCAAGTGTTTGAAAAAAGTATGCTCCTATATTATCATGTTTGTCTGAAAAGAGTTTAATATTTTGAAATTACTAAGCAGTGGCATAACTAAATGTGCAAATATTTTAAAAATAAATAGATCTGATTGAATTTATTGAACCAATTTTCTCAGTCGCATAGTTTCAGTAGGAAAAGTTATTACATACAGTTACATTTGTATATTAGTAAGAAAAAATGTACACACCATAGTATTTTTTTTAATTTAATAAATCTTTATTGTTCAGATTATTACATTTGTTCCTCTTTTTTCCCCCAAAGCTCCCCTCCACCCGGTTCCCACCCCACACTCTGCCCTTACCTCTCCCCCACTGTCCTCATCCATAGGTGTACGCTTTTTGTCCAGTCTCTTCCCGCACCTCCTATACCCCTTTCCCCCCGAGAAGTGTCAGTCCACTCCCTTTCTATGCCCCTGATTCTATTATATTCACCAGTTTATTCTGTTCATCAGATTTTTAATTCACTTGATTTTTAGATTCACTTGTTGATAGACATGTATTAGTTGTTCATAATTTTTATCTTTACCTTTTTCTTCTTCTTCCTCTTCTTAAAGAATACCTTTCAGCATTTCATATAATACTGGTTTGGTGGTGATGAACTCCTTTAGCTTTTTCTTATCTGTGAAGCTCTTTATCTAACCTTCAATTCTGAATGATAGCTTTGCTGGGTAGAGTAATCTTGGTTGTAGGTTCTTGCTATTCATCACTTTGAATATTTCTTGCCACTCCCATCTGGCCTGCATAGTTTCTGTTGAGAAATCAGATGACAGTCGTATGGGTGCTCCCTTGTTTTTGTCTTGCTGCTTTTAAGATTCTCTCTTTGTCTTTTGCTCTTGGCATTTTAATTATGATGTGTCTTGGTGTGGTCCTCTTTGGATTCCTTTTATTTGGGGTTCTCTGCGCTTCCTGGACTTGTAAGTCTATTTCTTTCACCAGGTGGGGAAGTTTTCAGTCATTATTTCTTCAAATAGGTTTTCAGTATCTCGCTCTCTCTCTTCTTCTGGCACCCGCATAATTCTGATGTTGGTACGCTTGAGGTTGTCCCAGAGGCTCCTTACACTATCTTCAAATTTTTGGATTCTTTTTTCTTTTTGCTTTTCTGGCTGAGTGTTTTTTGCTTCTTTGTATTTCAACTCTTTGACTTGATTCTTGCGGTCCTCTAGTCTGCTGTTAGGTCTCTGTATAATATTTTTTATTTCAGTCAGTGTATGTTTAATTTCTAGTTGGTCCTTTTTCATATCCTCCAGGGTCTCATTAAATTTATCAGCCTTTTCTAGGAAATTCTTGAAAAACCTTATAACCGTGGTTTTGAACTCTATATCCAGTCGTTTGTTTTCCTTCATTTCTTTCATTTGTGATCTGTTTCTTTGTCTCTGCATTTTCGTTGCTTCCCTGAGTTGGTAGAGTAGCTTTGTGTGGTAGGTTTCCTCTAGGGCACAGTGGCTCAGCCTCTCCAGTTACCTGAGGTGGACACTCTTGGTGCACTCCTCTGTGGACTGTGTGCTCAGTGTTGTTGTAGTTAAGTCTTGATTGTTGTTGGCATCACTGGGAGGAATTGACCTCCAGGACAATTGGCTGTGAGGATCAGCTGTGTCTACGCTGGGAACACTTCTGTGCTGGAGACACACCTATGAGACAAGACTTGCAAAATTGCAAAAGCCTCTGTGCTCAGCTTGGATGGGGTGGAGTTTCAGGGCAGAGCAGACAGCCTTGGTTTCCCGTCAGCCCTGCCCTATGAGGCCCCTGGGTCTCATTGTCCCTAGGTAATCGCTGCAAGTACCTCTGAGAGACAGCCATCCTCGAGTGTCACCCACTGCCAGACAGTCCAGTTTCTCCCCGAGTGAGTCAGGGTTCCCAGAAACTTGCCCGGAACTGGAGTTCAACACAGTTGGGAGCTTCTGTCTCCCTCCTGCTTTAGAAAGCCAGCCGCGCACTCAGCCTCCCATGCATTCAGCCGTCAGTTCTCTCTGCGCGTGCGCGCGCCTCCAGACCTCTGCCTTCCGCAGCTCCCGAGTCTCAGTGTGCTTTCTTTTTCCTGACAGTCCAGATTCCCCCCGAATGTGTCTGGTTTCCCAGCATCTTGCCCTGGACTGGAGTTCAGTTCAGTTGGGAGTTTCTTTCTCCCTCCCGCTTTAGAAATCCAGCTGCCCGTGCACTCAGCCGCCCATGCACACAGCCACCCGTCCTCTCCATGTGCGAACCTCTGTACCTCAACCTTTTGTAGCTCCTCTGAGTCTCAATGTGCTTTCCTCTTTTCTTCTAGTTGTAGAATTTCCACTCAGCCAGCTTTACTATGGTTCTGGATGGTGTCCGTTTTGTCTTTTAGTTGTAGTTTTGATATTGTTGTGTGAGGCAGCAGTTTAGGTGTTTACCTATGCCGCCATCTTGGTTTCTCCCCACATCATAACATTTATTAATTATATGATTTATGCTTGCTTTTAGAGTCTCCAAGTAATTTATGTAGAGGATGCAATTAGTAGAGAAGAGATGAACTAAGAAAAAAATTTCATTTGTTAAACAACAGTAATATAGCATTGTCTTTCCAAAGATTTTTGCTTATGGAATGATAAATAGGTCTCTCTGTGTGTTTATGGTGGAGAGAAATATATCCTGTGGCCTATATGCATGTTTGCTAGCTTTAAGTAATTAACAACAGTTTCAGAAAAAAAAGGAATGATCCTTTGTGTTGAAATCACAGATTTGCCCTCATATCACATAGAGAGAACTCACAGAACTTACACTACATTTGTAACTTTTAAGGTTCAGTAAAACATAATACACATCTGTTCTAACACAATTCTAACCTTTTAAAGCCTATGCACATGGCCAATATAGGATAAAATGATTGTGGTAATCTTAAGCTATTAAAATGAACTATCTAGTCTATGTTGCTTAAAGTATACTATCTACTCTATGTTGCTTAAAGTATATTAAGGATAGTTACCTCTGTATTTAGTGGTAACATGTTTTCTCCTGGCAATCTTTATGAATCTGATTGGATATATCCATGTTCAAAATGTGACAGATACTTTGGGAGTTATAACCAAGTAAGAGAGATGATAGTCTAGCACAGACAAGTTATGCAATACCACTCTATTTACTGTGTCTTTAATAGGATGATGGTGCTACAGAAAATTGTTTTCTTTTAAAAAATATTTATTTTGAAAGTTTTACATATGTCTCCTTTTCCCCCCATTGCCTTCTCCCTGCCCTCTCCGCTCCCCAGAACAGGATCTCCCCTATTGTCTGTGTCCATTGGTCATGCTCATATGCATGGATGCAAGTCCTTTGGTTAATCTCTTACTGACCCCCAACCCTCCCTGCCTTCCCTCTGAGGATTTACAATATGTTCCATGCTTTGATGTATCTGGATCTATTTTTGTCCATCAGTTTATGTTGTTCATTATATTCCACAAATGAGTGAGATCATGTGATATTTATCTTACTCCTACTGGCTTATTTTGCTTAACATAATGCTCTCAAGGTTCATCCATACTGTTGCAAATGGTAAGAGTTCTTTCTTTTTTATAGCAGCATAGTATTCCACTGTGTAGATATACCACAGTTTTGTATACTTCATTCCATTCCCTTTTGGCTTAGTGTGTTTCTGTTGAGAAATCAGTTGATAGTCTAATAGGAGATTTCTTGTAGTTAACTTTCTGTCCCTTTCTGGCAGCCTTTAAGATTCTTGCTTTATTAATGATGTTTGCCAATTTGATTATGGTGGATCTTGGTGTTGGCCCTTTTTGTTTCATTGTGTTTGAGACTGTGTGCTTCTTGGACTTGTGTGACTTTTTTCTTCTCAAAGTCAGGGAAGTTTTCTGTCATTATTTCCTCAAACAGGTTTTCTATTCCTTGCTCCATGTCCTCTCCTTCTGTTACTCGTATTATATGGATGTTGCTTTGTTTTGTGTTGTCCCAAAGCTCCCTTAGACTCTCCTCCTGCTTTTTAAGTATTTTTTCCCAGTTGTTTCTCTGCTTGGGTGTTTTTCTACTTTGTCTTCTAATACACTGATTCAGTCCTCAGCTTCTTCTAGTCTGTTAAAACAGTCCACTGTGTTCTTTATAACAGCTATGTCATTCTTCATTTCCTCTTGATACTTACACATATTGCTGAATTTCTCATCCAGCTTTTTCAGCATCCTTATAACTATTACTCTGAATTCTTTCTCTGACATATTGCTTGCCTCCATTTCATTTATGTTCTTTTCTGGTGCTTCCTACTTTTCTTTCATATGGAGGTTATTTTTTGTCTCCCCATTTTTGCTGTTCTTTTGTGATTGCTTCTATGTATTAGATCAAACTTCTATGGCACCCAGATTTTTTTGAATTTGTCTTATGTAGTAGATGTTTTGTGGGACGCAGTAGTTTAGTCTCTTAGGTCTTCTGGACTGGGTATTCTATGGATAACCCCTACTTGAGATATTTTGGTTCTTTTGATATAGTTGGGTCTTGAATGTTATTTTCCCATTCATGGATGGAGTCTCTTCTCAGGGTATCTGGTTATGTGGCTCACTCTCTACCACATCATGCCAATCATTGTGGAGGTGCTGACTGAACAGCACAAAATATAACACAAAACATGACACATAAGGAATAGAAAACAAATGTACTCAAAACATCTATAACCCCAACAGAAGTGACCACCAGAGAAAAGAGAATTAGGATAGATAAAGAGAGAAAAAATGATAGCAAGAAAAGAAAGGGGAAAAAAGGAAGAGAGAAGAAAAACTAGAAAGAATATGGGGAGTGAACACAACCAAACAAATAAACAAAAGTGAAAACAAAAAAACACCCATAAGAGGAGGTGGGGTGGAGGACAGAATTTGTAGAGGCAGATCTAAATATATAAAAGAAGGTTAAGGAATTGGATGAATAGGGGAAGGACCATGGTTTACTATAGAGGAGGGAGAAAGAGAATGAGTGGATAAGAGGAAAAAATAAAAATAAATTTATTTATTTATTTATTTATTTATTTATTTATTTATTTATTTATTTATTTAAAAGGAGACTGGAGGAGAGAGTATATAGGCCTGAATTTAGTAAGTGAAACTAATTAAAAAATAAGGGGTAGAAAAAGCAAGAGAGGATCAGGAAAAAAAAAAGAAAAATAATTGAGTAGTGAAGAAAGAGAAAAGAGAAGGGGAAATGGAGTTGGAGCATGGAAGAAGAAATTATATATATGAATAAACCAAGGTAATAATAATAACACATCAATAAAGCAGGTAAAGAAGATCATTTTTTAACAAGGGGTAAAAAGGAAGAAAAGGGAAAAGCTAATGCGCGGAGAGAAGAAAAACAGTATGTAAAAGAAGAAATGAGGAAGAAAAAGGTGAAAACATTAAAATAAAATAATAAAAATATATAATACTAAAAAAATTAAAAATAAAATAAATAAATAAGTAAAAAGGTGAAGTGATGTTTTTTTCAGCCATGTTTTAATGCCCAGGTGGGCTGGTTTAGGACCCCACTCTTCTGTTTTATTTGCCAATTCTGGGCTCCCTGTTAGGTATTTAGGTGCTGACCCCTGTTAGGCACTGTCTGGTGATCCACTGCTCCTTTGCTTGTGTCTGTCTCCACAGGCCTTTGCTGCAAGCAGGCTGGACCAATCTGCCTACTCAGTCTGCTACCTGCCAATCTTAATAACTCAAGCATCTGTTTTTGTCAGGGCTTTAGGTGGGGTTGGTGCTGTTTTGCTATCTGGGGATCAGATGGATATATTTTCCCAAACCCAGGGCCACTCCTCCACAAGTGGTCCAAAGTATAACTCTGGCCTTGATTGGTCAGAGATCTTTGTATGAATACCAGTGGGTTGGCTAGAAACCCCCAGAATAGTGGAGTGGACAGGCCTGTCTTCCAACCTAGTCACTGAAGGCTCTTTGTGGCTATTCAGAGCCTTTGTTTCCTTTGTAGAACTCAAAATGCAGGCCGGGTGTAGCAGGCTGTATTCCCTGTCTTGAGGATACTGGGAAAGGCTAGCTCTTCTGGGGAGAAATGGCCACGTGGGTTTGGAGGACTAGGAAGAGTCTTGGCCACATCTTGCTGCCCTGCCTTCTTCCCCAGCCTCTCCTCAGGCTCCACAAATCTGTGTCTCTTCCTGCATTGGAGCCTCAGGTGAGTTTTTGCAGCTGAAAAGTCCTATATTCTGGGTTTAAAGAATAAAAGTAAAGACAAAATGAAAGCAAAGTAACCATGAGACTGGGTTTTTCTTCCCCCTGGCACCGCACTGATTGGGCCACTTTTTAGGCTGTCTTTCAGGGCTCAACTCCCAGTGGCTGTGTTCCCAGGTCTATATTCCCTGGATTTCAGTAGCTCTGTGGGTTTCCCTTTTCACAATTGGGTATTATGCCTGTCACCAAGGGATGTGACTTTGGTGTAATGTAATGTAACTCACCCTCTTGGCCTGAGGGCCAGGCATCCCTCTCCAGCCCAGATCCCTGCTCCTACCATTCTCCAGGCATCCTCTGCCCTTCCTTATTGAAAAGTGTCTCTTCGGCTGTGTCTAACTTGTTAATTCTGGATGGATGTTCTCTGATTTAGTTGCTTCTCCAGCCTAGCCCAAGAAGGAAGTGTGCAACACGTCTGCCTATTCAGCTGCAATTTTCTTCTTTACTTGTTTTCTTGAAAATAGATAAAAGTCCCTCAGAATTTCAGAAAATGTGTGTCTTTGTTACATACATTACTGCTAATTGGCATTTTCCCAATAGTTTTATAGATATACTATCCTTTATAAAATTGAATTTGATTCCTTTTTTTTTATCTTTATTGTCATCCTTAATTCTAAACTAAATTTTTGATTATATATTGGTAGACATGCAGTACATTTCACTGTCTATTTCTGGACCTTTTTAAAATAAGTTAGACATGAAAAAGTAATTGCTATAATTCTAATTGGCTTTGTAGTATTTGGAAATAAAAGTGGCCTGCTGGTTGCAGTCAAAGATGTAGGAGGTCAGTTTACCTTTCAATGAATTTTCTAGAATTGTGGTAAATATTTTGAAATATATTTTTCTGATTGACTCTTTATGTGTATTTCTTTTCTTTCTTTTTTTTTTTTTTTTGGTGTGTCAAACCTCATCGAGGATATTTCTCCATTGATTTTTAGAGAGAGTAGAAGGGACAGGAAGAGACAGAGAGAGAAAAACATCAATGTGAAAGATACACATTGATCAGTTGCATCTGAATGCATCCTGACCAGGGCTGGAGATCAAACCTGACATGAAGGTATATGCCCTTGACTTGACTGGAACCGAGGATCCTTCAGTCCATGGCCGAAGCTCTATCCTACTGAGCTAAACTGTCCAGGGCTATGTGTATTTATTATTATGAAAAACAGAAAAGAGAATTCCCAAGTGTTTTGAATGACATTATTTACTTATCTATACTAATAAAAGGGTAATATGCTAATTACACTGGGAGACCAGCCATCTTCTGGGCAAAGCCATGGTGGTGGGGGCCGAGGCAGAGGCAGTTGTGGGCCATGAGGCCAGCTGGGGAGGGCAGTTGGGGGCCTTGAGGCAGGTTGGGAGGCCAGTTGGGGGCCATCAGGCTGGCAGGGAGTGGTTAGGCGGTAGAAAGCGGGTAGGCAGGCAAGTGGTTAGGAGCCAGCAGTCCCGGATTGCGAGAGGGATGTCTGACTGCCAGATGGAGCCTCAACCGGCAGTTGGACATCCCCCAAGGGGTCCCAGATTGAAGAGGGTGCAGGCCAGGCTGAGCGACCCCCCCCCATACACGAATTTCATGCACTGTGCCTCTAGTCCCTAAGTAAAAGCCAAAAGTTTTTAAACACATTTTTAAAAAGGAGTACTTAATGCTAAATTTATTAGTTTTGATAGGAAAAATATATAACCTTCTGAGCCTCAACTACAGGTCTTATTACATATTCACAAGCCTAGCTCTTTTGTTCAAAGTCAACACCTTTGTTCTACATCCCTTTTTTTTTTAAATATATTTTATTGATATTTTTACAGAGAGGAAGGGAGAGGGATAGAGAGCTAGAAACATCGATGAGAGAGAAACATCGATCAGCTGCCTCCTGCACACCTCCCACTGGGGATGTGTCCGCAACCAAGGTACATGCCCTTGACAGGAATCGAACCCGGGACCCTTCAGTCTGCAGGCCGACGCTCTATCCACTGAGCCAAATCGGTTTTGGCTCTACATCCCTTTCTTTACTTGACCATGTTTACCAGCATAATTAAGTTTGAAAGCTAAATAGGGAAAAACATAAGTAATATGAGAATCAAGATGTTAAGAATTGTTTGAAATTCTTCTTTCTTTACAAAGAAAAGGAAAATGAAAACTTTTGTTTGGTTATTTCATAGAGTACTTGTGATAGAAAGGATAATATGTTATTGTAGGTTATTGCACATCTGGTGTGATTCATTTCCTTTCTGTGTTGAACATCAGCAGATGCAGCGCTGTAATTACAAAAGCAGCTTAGAAACTGATAAAACCTATTCACTTTAAGGATTGTCAACTCCCATGAAACATATTTAGTACAATCCTATATAATAAAAGCGTAATATGCTATGTGTCCAGTCGTCCGGTCATACGTTCAACCAATGAAAGTGCAAAATGCTAATGATATGCTAAGGCCACTCAATTACTCGCTATGATATGCACTGCCCACCAGGGGGCAGACAGTCGACCAGTTGACCATTCGCTATGACATGCACTGACCACCAGGGGGCAGACACACCAACATGTAGGTTAGCTTGTTGCTGGGGTGCGGCCAAACGGGACTGAACAAGATGGGCTGGACATGCCCTGGAGACCTCCTCAGCTGGCCAACCTTCCACATCCCTCCCTGGCTCTGATCGTGGATGGGTGGGGTCCCTCGGCCTGGCCTGGCCCTCTCGCAATCCAGGCTGAGGGACACCCCACCCCAAGTGCAAGAAATTCGTGCACCAAGCCTCAAGTTGTGTAATAAAGAGGTGTTTTTTTGAGGTGCCTCTTCTGAAATCTTAACGCTGGTGGATCATGTAGATATAATTTGTTTCATCTACATCATTTTACTGGTGAGGAACCTAAGGCCTAGAAAGGGGAGGAAACAACTAGTTTATATCAGAGGCAAGTTTAGAACCAAAATCTTTTAGCCCTAGCTGGTTTGGCTTAGTGGATAGAGCTTCAGCCTGCAGACTGAAAGGTCCCTGGTTTGATTCCGGTCAAGGGCAAATTCCTGGGTTGTGGGCTCAATCCCCAGTAAGGGGCGTGCAAGAGGCAGCCTATCAATGATTCTCTGTCATCATTGATGTTTCTATCTCTTTCTCCCTATCCATTCCTCTCTGAAATAAATAAAAATATATTTAAAAAAAATATTTTGACTAGCAGCTCAATGACATTGCTCTCAGGAAGATAATTCTAAGTTTAAAATAGACCAGATTTGTCTTTAGTTCTATCATATCTCATCCCTTTACAATGGTCTTTACTTTACTCATATCTTTGCATCTCATAAGATTCTATCCCTTCTTCATTATAATACTACTAGAGACCCAATGCAGGAAATTCATGCAAGGGGCTCAGACCTCACAGCCTCAGCTGCCACCTTGGCACTCGCAGCCCCCTTGCAGCTCTGGTTGCCTTGGCCCTCACAGCCCTGGCTTCATCCAGAAGGGCGTCCAAAAGGTCTCCCGGATTGTTGTTCCACTCTTCGGCTGTTTGGTCAATTTGCATATTATGCTTTTATTATTATAGATGCCTCATATTTTGAATTAATTTTTATCCCCACAGGTGAAATTGAATTTTATTTAAGGACTAGAGACCCGGTGCATGAAAATTCATGCACTGGAGGGGGGTCCCTCAGCCTGGCCTGCCCCCTCTCACAGCCTGGGAGCCCTCAGGGGTTGGAGGCAACCCAGCCATCAGGGGAAGGCGACACCCCATCACACCTCTGCTGCTGCCACTGCCGGCAGTGCAAGCCTCGGCTGGCCCTGGTTACCTGAGCCTCGGGTGGCCCTGAGTGGCTGGGCAGCTGTCATCTGAGGTTTGCCTGTGCCTCAGGCCAGCCCTGGGGGGCTGGGAGACTGAGGGGACTGGGGAACTCCAGAGGCAGGTCCATGCCACTCGCCTGCCATCCTGGCGGAGCTGAGGGGACTGAGTGCTGCCATTTTGTGGCTGTGGGTGCAGCCATCTTTGAGGGTGGGGCAGTCCATTACCATATTCCCTCCTTATTGGCCGTGGGCACTGCCATCTCTGAGGGCGGGGCAGTCAATTAGCATATTCCCTCCTTATTGGCTGTGGAAGCTGTGATCTTTGAGGGTGTAGCAGTCAATTAGCATATTCCCTCTTTATTAGATAGGATTGTTCTAAGTACTTTGCATTTAGCAAAATAAAGACTCTCTCATAACTGTAGTTAGTGGTCATGGGACACTGTGGGTATGAAAGTGTAGAGGTGGTGGTTTAATAAGTTGTTTTTCCCCCTGCATTCCTCCAATGTATCATTTATGCATAAACTGCCTTCTGTATGTAAAATTATTCCTGAGTATTGAATGCAGGAGATTATTATTTGAAATTTTGATGAGAATTTGTATTCTCATTATACTCAAAGAAATACAAATCAAACCAACAATGCAGTACCATCTCACACCTGTCAGAATGGCTATCATCAACAAATCAACAAATGACAAGTGCTGGCGAGGATGTGGAGAAAAAGGAACCCTCGTGTACTGCTGGTGAGAATGCAGACTGGTGCAGCCATTGTGGAAAACAGTATGGAGTTTCCTCAAAAAACTAAAAATGGAACTCACATTTGACCCAATGATCCCACTTCTAGGAATATATCCTAAGAAACCAGAAACACCAATCAGAAAGGATATATGCACCCCTATGTTCCTAGCAGCACAATTTACAATAGCTAAGATTTGGAAACAGCCTAGGTGCCCATCAGCAGATGAGTGGATGAGAAAACTGTGGTACATCTACACAATGGAATACTATGCTGCAGTAAAAAAGAAAGAATTCTTACCATTTGCAACAGCATGGATGGAACTGGAGAACATTATGCTAAGTGAAATAAGCCAGTCTGAGAAAGATAAATATCACATGATCTCACTCATTTGTGGAATATAACGAAGAACATAAACGAATTAACAAAAACAGATCCAGAGACAGAGAAGCATCGATCAGACTGTCAAACCTCAGAGGGAAGTTAGGGGACGATGGGGTTAAGGGGGAGAGATAAACTAAAGGACTTGTATGCATGCATATAATCCTAACCAATGGACACAGACACCAAGGGGGTGAGGGCATGAGTGGGGGGTGGGTGGGGGGGGCAATAGGGGGTAAGGTCACATATGTAATACCTTAGTCAATAAAGAAAGAAATTAAAATTAAAAAAAGTAATGACTAAGACTGTCTGAGAGCAAGCATAAAGTAACAGAGTGTATTGTAACTTATTGTTTATTAGGCTGATTTTTCTAATGGAAATTACTAAATGGTTATGAAAAAAAATGATGAGAAGGAGGAAATCAGAAAAGTAAAGTGGAGGATATCCTTTTGACGTGTCCATTAGTGATTGGAAAAAAACAGAAAATATGTTTTGTCTGATTTACTAACAGAAGAGCTAGGCCTATATATATATATATATATATATATATATATATATATATATATATATATCAGAAAGCATCATTCCTCCTCCTCCAATATACCTGTGGTTACAAGGATGTGGTAAATGTTACTGGTATTTAGTTCATTAAGTGCTCAGAAATGTAAGCATGATGTTATTATGGAGGGAAAAAATCCAATGAAATAAAATAAACTGCATATTTGGAGTTTTTCAGGTGAAAATGTGATATAAACTTCTATGAAAGCATCATTTCATTTATTTAGGAAATAGAAAGTTCTCTTAATTTTCTTCTTGAATATTTCTGATGGTCAGGTATATATATTTATTAGGAATGAGTAGATAGATACAGTGTTGTATTTGCTATAAGATAGATTTAATATTCACTTAAGTCTGTTTTTCAATTTAGTGTTAAAATACTCATCCTTGAGAATTTGTTCATTTGAAAGTGCGGTTACTGATTGAAATTTATAAAACAAAGTGTTGCAATGTATTGTTGATTATATTAAGGACTAGAGGCCTGATACACGAAATTCATGCATGGAGGGGGGTGACCCTCAGCCCGGCCTGCACCCCCTCCAATCTGGGACCCCTCAGGGGATGTCTGACTGCCAGTTTAGGTGGATGGGGCCTAAACAGGCAGTCGGACATCCCTCTCACAATCCGGGACTGCTGGCTCTTAACCACTCTGCCTGCCAGCCTGATAGCCCCTTAACTGCTCCACTGATGGCCTGATTGCCCCCAACTGCCCTCCCCTGCCAGCCTGATCGCCTCTAATTGCCTTCCCCTGCAGGGCTGAGGGGACTGGGCACTGCCATCTTGTGACTGTGGGCACTGCCATCTTGTGAGGGCGTGGCAGTCAATTAGCACATTTCCTCTTTATTGGCTGTGAGTGCCACCATCTTGTGAGAGCATGATGGTCAATTAGCATATTCCCTCTTTATTATATAGGATATTAAAGCTAATTTGTTTTAGGACTACCAATCATACTTATTTTAATTAGGTATTGATGTAATCAAGTTTATTTTTAATTTTCAAGTTCAAAAGAAAGTACCTCTGAGGGAAGAAAGGCATTGCTTCTCTTTTGACAAGCAAAAGTGATAAAGACTATGTATTTCTCATTATTCTAGATAGCATAAATGCCAATACAAGCAAGTATATTTTTTAACTACATACCCTACAGACTATTTAAAAAATCAGCTTTGAATATAAAAAATGTAGAGTCAATTATATCTCTTTGGTTAAGTATTAGTAGATGGCCATATGCATTCCAAGAAACGATGGGCCATTTTATATAATACTGTTTTACATATAATAGTTATATAAGATATATAAAACATATAGTTTAATATTTTTCTGTGAATTGTGGATTCATACAGTTATCTATATTTTAGAACTAATAAAATGGCTGCTCTTGCTTGATCAATGAATGAAGACAGATTTTGCAGCAGGAAAAATATTTTTGCACTTTAGAAACATTATTGTAAGGGCTATAAACAGTCAACAGGTAACTTTTCTACTGAAAATAATGGAAAATTTATAAAATAGAAACATATTTAATGGATTTGAATGTTGCTAGAGCATGTTACCTGCACACTGTGCTTTTAATGTTCTCACTCTCATTTTATTTCTACTTACGCAATCTTTTTTTTTGTTTTTTGTTAATCCTCACCCAATGACATTTTCCATTGATTTTTTTAAAGAGTATGGGAAGGAGGAGGAGAGATACACAGAGAGAAATATCAATGTGAGAGAGACACATCAATTGGTTGCCTCCTTCATGTGCCATGACCTGAGCCAGTGATCAAGCCTGCAACCCAGGTATGTGCCCTTGATCTAAATTGAACCCAGGACCCTTCAGTCTGAGGGCTGGTGTTCTGTCCACTGAGGCAAACTGGCTAGGGCTTATGCAATCTTTTGATGGAAATCATTTCTGTATATGACCTGCTAGGTCACATTACTTCTTATTCTAGTT
The DNA here is from genome assembly GCF_963455305.1 of Plecotus auritus. Taxonomy (NCBI): domain Eukaryota; kingdom Metazoa; phylum Chordata; class Mammalia; order Chiroptera; family Vespertilionidae; genus Plecotus; species Plecotus auritus. The sequence continues at coordinate 67,294,103 of NC_137784.1, forward strand.
TAGCTGAAAATATTCAGGAGACTACTTAGAGATTGGCACATAGAAGATGATATCTCTAGATAATAAAATTAAAATGTCACCTACAGGAGCAACAACTTTCTGAAAAGGAAAACAATATAAGTCCAAAAATGTTCAAAGAAGAGTGTCTTCCTACTTCTTGCTATGAAATCTTTACTATTGGTGCACAGTGCCAATGAACCATCCCCTTAACACACACACACACAGACACACACACACACACACACACACAGTCATTATTGAGAAAAATAGACAAAGAAGGAAATCACTTTATTTTTATTCGTATTCAAAGAACTGAAAAGTAGGAGAAAGATAACTGCAGTAACAGTGCAGCATGATTTATTTATTTAATTCCTTCACTTTTGTTCACCTTAATGAAATACAAAGTGATTTGAACTAAGATTAATTAACAAGAGAGAATCTGCCCCATAAATCCAAGAAAGAGTCATATTTGTTTCAGGAATCAGTAACAGTCTCTGACTGAAGATCAAAATGGAACCATTCAGGAAAACAAAGAGCCTCTTGGTAAGGCAGTTGTCATGCTGTACATGTGTGCATCTGTGCAGAGATTTTTAAATTTGTCCCTTGAAAGAAAAGAAATAAAATGCTTGGTAAATGTTGATGAATATAATTTGTTATTTGTTAAACTGTTCAATACTATAATTACAGCTGGTGCATTCCTCTGCTTAGTCTTCAGTAGCCATTACCAAACAATTTTAGAGAGCTAATAGAATTAAAATTTTCTTTTCATTTAAGGATTTGTGAACTGTGTGACTTTTATCATTGTTATCATATCTCATGGCTAAAAATTCTCAAGAAAGAACAATATTATATGTCTCTTTGCTGAGTACAGATGATGTGTTGTGGAATTGTAGACCTGATGCCTGCACAATTTTGTTAACCACTGCAACCCCAATAAATTCAATAGAAAGGATAAAAAATGTGACTTGACAGGAAAAAATATATATTATATGCTACATTCTAGGAATTTATTAAACATATTCTACTGCACTCCCAATGTTCTTAATCGGGTTAACAATTACCAAAGTTGTAATTGATCATGAGCTTTCACCAACTAAGATTTCGTTGCATGATAGATTCTTCTATGGAAAATAAAGAGAGGAGAAAAATTAAGTATAGACAGTTCTCAGTGACACCAAAATGTATTTTTTATGCCAAGTTTTAAAAAATTGTTTAAGTGGCATACAACAGTTTTTCATTTAAATAAAATATTCCAATGTGACTAACAGTGAATTTTAATGCAACATTGAATAAAATTTAATGAGTCACTTTGGAATTAGAATGAATAGAGTCACCTTTCAAAATTTATGATTCCACTTATATGCTAGTGATAGTAAAAACAAATACTTTGTTTATTTTATGTGTGTATGTATGCATGTATTTTGTTGTAAGGAATTCTGAGCCCTTTAATTGGCCTGTTCTTGCACCCCTCATAGATACACAAGGGAAGATGCAATGCTTATTTTAGAAATGGGAAACTCAACATACAATGGTTAAGTCATTTTCCTTGATCTTTAAAATCCCATCTCATCAATTAGTTGATAAATTACTTGGTTACCCTTGCCGTAAAATAGGTGTCTTATAAATTAACTATTGAGTGAAAAGGGGTTGGGAAAGTACCTTTGAGCTTTTAATATACTTTTTACTATAATGTCATTGCTACCTCTTTTTATAGAATAACACTAAATCAGTAACACTGAAAACATTAAACTCAGTGACAAAAATACATATAAGAAACCATGTGCTACACTTGTGGATACATTAAGATAGTAATTTATACATTAACAAACATATCATTTTAACAATAAATATAGTTTAAAACTATTGCTCTCAGATTTCATATGGACAAACTAAATAGGGGACACCATGATAAATTAAGTATAAAAATACAGAATAATGAGAGGAATCCTCAACAATTAAGAATATAACTTGAAGTTATTTAGGGAATAAATTCCTGCTTTAAGTTTATTTTCATTGTGGTTTATGTATTTCTCTTAAGATACTAAAGGTACAAAAACAAATTCTGAATAGATGGAAATTTTGATCAGCATTTTACACTTTCTTATATAGTTCTAATTTATTTCTAGCCATAAGATATCTCTATGCAAACATAGTAACTTTCCAATCACATTGTTAAAAGAAAGAAGGACAAATGAAAAGCAGATAAAGACAAAATAAGTGTAACTTCAAATGAGAAGACACTTAGTATAGTAGTCTAATAAAAATCAAACACAATTAAAACAAATGGACAAGGTTTTTGTCTGCTTTAGAAATAGAAGTGTCTAATCAATTAATGTTGCCATGGCTAGGCCTATAATTGAAAACTGAAGACTTATGTCACTTATCTGCTCTCTTTTGAATTTAGAACTAAAGGTGTAAACACATTCTCAAATGCTATGTTGATACGTAGAAATGCATATTTGTGTCTTCTGCTATGAAATCTAAATTTAAAAATATTGGACTTTTATCAAATTGGAGGATATTCTACAAAATAACTGATCAGTAATATTCATAATTATAAAGATCATCAAAAACAAGAAAAGTCCAACAACCTTTTACAGTCAAGAGAAACCTAAAGGATACATGATGCACAATTGTAATGTGGAATCCTTGGTGAGATCCTGGGACAGAAAAAGGCTTTAGGAAATTCCAATAAAACATAAATTAATTTATAACAGTGTATAGTACAGCTACTCCAAACATTCCAACATCCATAGTGATGGGTATCCCAATTTTGTTCATACATATTAGGAGCTGTAGCCTTGAGAAAAAGCAAGCGGACCCACAGTGACTGCAAAAAGAAATTCTCACAAACCATTGTTCTGCAAGGACTATATGTGAATTTTCATCAAGAATACTGTTTTCTCTTGTAAAATATGGCATCCTCTTAGAAAACAACTGTTTGGAGATACATAACAATAGATTTTAATTATTAGATTCTAGGCCTTAGAGAAACATGCCTTTCCATCTACCACAAGTACGATGCTATTATTATCTTGAGTTTTGTGCAATGAAACATCTGTCATTGTAAAAGCTAAGGGAGCCTGAAGTTTCTATTTCTCATATAGCTATTTTAGACTATTTTCTGGAAGACAAAATGGTAACTGACTAAAATGAAGCTAGCTATTGTGTTTGTTAATTAGTTGGAATAGATTATTATAACTTCATGAGTGAATAAGAAATCTTTTTGTAATTGCTTAAAGTATTACATATGACTCCTTTTTCCCTGATTGACACCCCCCACACCACTCTCACCTCCAAGGGCAAGCCCCCACTACCCAGTGGCTGTTTACAATGGTTATGCTAATACACATACATACAAGTCCTTTGGTTGATCTCTAACCATGCTCCCCTGCCTTCTCTCTGAGGTTGCACGGTCTGCTCAGTGCTACCTTGTCTCTGGATCTATTTTTGTTAGTCAGTTTATGATGATCATTATATCCTACATGTGAGTGAGATCATGTGATATTTATCTTTCTCCAACTGGCATATTTCACTTAGCATAACGGACTACAGTTCTATCCATGCTGTTGCAAATGGTAAAAGTTCTTTCTTTTTTATAGCAGCGTAGTATTCCATTGTGTAGACCTACCACTGGTTTTTAATCCACTCATCTGCTGATGGGAACTTAGGCTGTTTACAAATCTTAGCTATGGTGAATTGTGCTGCTATGAACATAGGGGTGCATATATCCTTTCTGACTGGTGTTTCTGATTTTTTGGGTTATATTCCTAGAAGTGGGATTATGGGGCAAATGGGAGTCCCATTTTTAACATTATGAGGAAACTCCATACTCTTTTCCACAGTGGCTGCACCAGTCTGCATTACCACCAGCAGTGCATGAGGGTTCCTTTTTCTCTGCATCCTCGCCAGCACTTGTTCTTTATTAATGATAGCTGTTCTGACAGGTGTGAGATGCTACCTCATTGTTGTTTTGATTTGTATCCCTCAGATGATTACTGACTTTGAGAATATTTTCATATGTCTCTTGGCCTACTGTATGTCCTCTTCAAAAAGTGTCTATTTACGTCCTTTGGCTATTTTTTGATTGGATTTTTTATCTTCCTTTTGTTAAGTTTTATGAGTTCTCTGTAAATTTTGGAGATTAAGCCCTTATCTGAAATAGCATTGGCAAATATATTCTCCCATGCAGTGGGCTTTCTTGTTGTTTTGTTGATGGTTTCTTTTGCTGTGCAGAAGATTTTTATTTTGATGTAGTCACATTTGTTTATTGTTTCATTGGTGTCCCTTGCCGTAGGAGCTATATCAGTAAAGATATTGCTACCACATATGTCTGATATTTTGCTGCCCATGGCTTCTTCTAAGATTTTTATGGTTTCCCGTCTTATATTTAAGTCTTGTATCCATTTTGAGTTTATTTTTGTGTATGGTGTAAGTTGGTGGTCTAGTTTCATTTTTTTGTATGTATTTGTCCAGTTTTCCCAACACCATTTATTGAGGAGACTATCTTAACTCCATTGTATGCTCTTGCCTCCTTTGTCAAATATTAATTGAGTATAAAGGCTTGTGTTGATTTCTGGGTTCTCTGTTCTGTTCCATTGGTCTATATGTCTGCTCTTGTGCCAGTGCCAGACAGTTTTGAAAAGTGTGTCTTGATAACTGGTATTGTGATACCTCCAACTTTGTTCTTCTTTTTCAGGATTGCTATGGCTATTCGAAGTCTTTTTTTATTCCAAATTTTTGGAGAGTTTTTTTCTAGGTCTGTGAAATATGCCATTGGTATTTTGATGGGGAGTTCATTGAATCTGCAGATTGTTTTCAGTAGTATGGACATTTTAATGATGTTGATTCTACCAATCCATGAACATGCTATGTTCTTCAATTTGTTTGTCTTCCTCTATCTCTTCTTTTAATGTCCTGTAATTTTCTGAATATAGGTCTTTTACCTCCTTGGTTAACTTTATTCCTAGGTATCTTAATTTTTTTGGTGCAATGGTAAATGGGATTTTTGTTTTAAGTTTCTCTTTCTGTGAGTTCATTATTGGTGTATAAAAAAACCATAGATTTCTGGGTGTTAATTTTGTATTCTGCTACATTGCCAAATTCATTTATTAAGTCTAGTAGTTTTTTGATGGAGTCTTTGGCGTTTTCTATGTGCAGTATCATGTCATCTTTGAATAAGGACAGTTTTACTTCTTCTTTTGCATTTTGGAGGCCTTTTATTTCTTATTCTTGTCTGATCACTTTGGCTAGCACTTCTAGTACTATGTTGAACAGGAATAGTGAAAGTGGGTATCCCTGTCTTGTTCCTGTTCTTAGGGGAAATAGATTTAGTTTTTGCCCATTGAGTATGATGTTGACTATAGTTTTGTCATATAGGCTTTTATTATGTTGAGGTATGATCCCTCTATTCCCACCTTGCTGAGAGTTTTTATCAAGAAAGTGTGTTAGATTTTGTCAAATGCTTTTTCTGCATTGATTGATATGATTATGTGATTTTTTTCTCTCTATCTGTTTATGTGATGTATCACCTTTGTTGATTTGCAGATATTGTACCATCCTTTCATCCCCAGAATAAATCCCACTTGATCACAGTGTGTGATCTTTCTAATGTAATGCTAGAACTGATTTGCTAGAATTTTGTTGAGGATTTTAGCATCTTTGTTCATCAAGGATATTGGTCTGTAGTTCTCTTTCTTTGTGGTATCTTCTTCTGGTTTGGGGATTAGGGTAATTCTGACTTGATAGAAAGATCTTGGAAGTGTGTCTTCCTCTTGAATTTTTTGGAATAGTCTGAAGTGGATAGGTTTTAGTTCTTCCTTGAATGTTTGGTAAAACTCCCCTGTGAAGCCATCTGGTCCTGGGTTTTTGTTTGCTGGAAGTTTTTTGATTACTGTTTCAATTTCATTGATAGTTATTGACCTATTCAGGTTTTTTTTATTCTTCCTGATTGAGTTTTGGAAGCTTGTATTTTTCTTAGAATATGTCCATTTCATCTTGGTTGTCCTGTTTGATGGAATAGAGTTGTTGGTAGTATTTTTTAATCCTTTGTATGTCAGTGGAATTGGTTGTTATTTCACCTCTTTCATTTCTGATTTTGTTTATTTGGGTTCTCTCTCTTTGCTTCTTGGTGAGCCTGGCTAGAGATACGTCAATCTTGTTTATCCTTTCAAAGAACCAGCTCTTGGTTTCATCGATCTTTTGTATTTGTTTTTGGTCTCTATGTCATTTATTTCCACTCTGATCTTTATTATTTCCTTCCTTCTGCTTACTCTGGGATTTCCTTGTTGTTCTCTCTCTAATTCTTTGAGTTGTAGGGTTAGATATTTTATTACCATTTTTTCCTTGTTTTTAGACTTGGCCTGTAGAGCTATGAACTTCACTCTCAGGACTGCTTTCACATACATTTTGCATTATTGTGTGTTCATTGTTGTGGATGCTTTTTATTTCTTCTTTGATCTCTTTGGTAACCCAATCATAGTTTAATAACCTGCTATTGAGCCTCCAAGTGTTTGATTTTTTATTGTTTTTATTGTAGTTGATTTCTAATTTTATGCCATTGTGATTTGATAAGATGCTTGATATTATTTCTATCTTATTAAATTTGAAGAGCCTTTGTGTCCCAATATGTGGTCTATTTTTGAAAATGTCCTGTGTCCACTTGAGGAGAATATAGATTCTGTAGCTTTGGGGTGAAATGTTCTGAAGATGTCAATTTATTCCATCCAATCTTTGATTCATTTAGGATTTTTTTGTTAATTTTTTCCTTAGAGGATTTATTCCGTGGTATTAAAGTCCTTGATATCTTCCAGAAGGTTGTTGTTGTTGTTGTTGTTGTTGTTTTTTGTTTTGTTTTACTGTATTTGGGTGGTCCTGTATTGGATGCATGTATGTTTATCAGATTTATATCCTTTTGTTGAAATGCTCCCTTTAGTACTATGAAGTTACCTTCCTTATGTCTTTTTTGGCCTTCACTTTGAGGTCTAATTGTTCAGATATAAGTATTGCTAACCCAGCTTTTTTTTATTTTTCATTTCCATTCGTCTGAAAATTTTTTTATTCCTTCACTATCAGTCTATGTGAGTCCTTTTTATGAGGTGTCTATTTGTATACAGCAGATATATGAGTCATATTTTCTTATCCATTCAGCTACCCTATGTCTTTTGATTGGAGCATTTAATCCATTTACATTTAAGGTTATTATTGATAGGTACTTTTTTGTCGCCATTTTTATTCTTTATGCCTGTGTTCCCTCTTCCCTTCCTATTTATTTTTTTACAGCAGTCCCTTTAGCATTTCTTGCATTGCTGGTTTAATGGTAATAAAATCCCTTAGCCCTTTTTTGTCTGTGAAGCTCCCTATTTCACTTTCAATTTTGAATGATAGCCTTGCTGGGTATAGTATTCTTGGATTCAGTCCCTTGTTTTGCATCACTTTGTATATTTCATTCTATTCCCTTCTGGCCTGATGTGTTTCTATTGAGAAATCAGTTGATAGTCTGATGGGAGATCCCTTGTAGGTAAATTTCTGGCTCTCTCTGGAAGCATTTAAGATTCTTACTTTGTAATTGGTGTTTGCCAATTTAATTATGATGTTTCTTGGTGTTGGTCTTTTTTGGGTTCATCTTGTTTGGGACTTTGTGAACCTCTTGGACTTGTGTAAATTTTTTCTTTTCTATATCAGGAAAGTTTTCTGTCATTATTTCTTCAAAGAAGTTTTCTGTTCTTTGCTCTGTTTTCTCTCCTTCTGGCACCCCTATTATGCAGATTTTGTTTTATTTCATGCTCCTTTAGACTCTCCTCCTGTTTTTAAGGTTGTTTTTTTTTTCAGTTGCTGCTCTACATGGGTGTTTTTTTCCTACCTTGACTTCTAGTTCACTGATGCGGTCCTCAGCTTCTTCTACTCTACTTTTGATGTGTTCTATTGTATTTTTTATTGCACCTATGTCATTCTTCATTTTTCCTTGGTTATTATTCATTTCCTCTTGATTCTTACACATGTTGTTGAATTTGTCTTCCATTGTGTTCAACATCCTTATGACTATTGTTCTGAATTTTTTTTTTTCTGGCAAATTGCTTGCCTACATTTCATTTACTTCCCTTTCTGGTGATTTTCCCTTTTTGTTTCGTATGGGGGCTGCTTCTTTGTCTCTCCATTTTCACTCCTCTCAGGGTGTCTGGTTATGTGGACCACTCTCTACCATGTTGACTAAGGCCACAGAATACAACTTGGCAAAACATGATGCAGAGGGATTAAAACACAAATGTATTAAAGACACCGATAACCCTAAATAAATTTGTCACCAGAGAATGGAGAATTAGGGGAGAGAAAAGAGTGCAAAAATTATATTGAGAAAAGGAATAAAGTTAAGAGAGAAAAGAAAAAGAAGGAAAAAATAAGGGGGAAAATATACCTATATGGAGAGAAAACTCCACAGAACCAAAAACTAAACCAAAATATGTAAACAACAACAATCCAGAAAGAAATAGAGGAGCTGAATCTGAAAAGGCAGAGCTTATTTACAGAAGGTAAGGTAAAGGAATTGAATGAATGGGGAAATGGCCACAGTTCAGTATAGAGGAGGTAGAAAGAGAATGAGTAGATAAGAAGAAAAGTAAAAAAAAAAAATACTTGATAAATATAATAATAAATAATAATTAAAATATTAATAATTAAATTTATACAGTATATATAAACTATAAACTAATATATATGTGTGTGTGTGTGTGTATATATATATATATATATATATATATATATATATATATATATACTAGAGCCCCGATGCACGAAGATTCATGCAAGAATGGACCTTCCTTCCCCTGGCTGCCGGCACCACCTTTCGTCTTCCCATGCTGCTCTGAGGCCCAGAGCAGTTGGGTTGGTGTGGAATGCCTGTGTCCTGCCCCGCCCCTGGTCACAAAAAAATTGATATATATTGAAAAATTTTCCCCTTTCTTTAATCTATCTATCTATATATTCATCTATTTTTGGAAAAGGAGAATAGAGTAGAGAGCAGGGAGGCCTGAGTTTCGTGAGTGAAACTAATTAAGCTTATTTGTGGAAGACAACAAGTGAGGAGAGGAAACAAAAAATAAAATAAAATAAGTAACAAACATTCAAAGAAACACCAACAACAAGAAAAAATAATTGGCCAGCAAAGAAAGAGAAAAGAGAATGGTGCTTTTACTTGGATCAGGGGAGAGGAAATTAAATATATGCGTAAGCCAACAGAGCCTACTATAATAGTAATGTGTCAATAAACCAGATACAGAAGATCAATTTTTAACAAGGAGTAAAAAGAAAGGAGAGAGAAAAACTAAAGCAGGAACAGGAGAATATACACAGGATGAAAAAGGGGGAATTGAGGAAGAAAGGGTTGGAATAAAGGAAAAAAAATAGAGTAAAATAATAATACAAAAATAAAAAAGAATGTAGAAGACATCCAAAAAAGTGAAAGTTTAAAACTAATTATAATAATATTAAATAAAATAATTAGAAATAAAATACAATAAAGAAAAGAGTAAAAAGTTTTAGTTTCTTAAGTAAAAGATAAAAAAATAAAGTGAACTAGTGAAGTTTGTTCACTCCAGCTGAGTTTCAATGTCCCATGGGGGTTGGTTTATGACCCCTCTCTACTGTTCTGCCTGCCACATCTCAGTTTCCTATTAGCTAGTAAGCACCATGTTGAAGTTCCCAGCGATCCACTACTCCTCTGTGTCAGGAGCCACAGCCTGGGTTTCAGCCAGGCAGGATCAATCTGCCCTCTTTGTTTGTCTGCCTGCTTTCAGTTGTATTTACACATGGCTTCTAGGTGGCTGTTTTTCTGTATTAATTACTGGTACCAATTGGCCCCTCAACCCTGTCCCTGAGGTCTTGCTGGGGGAATTTCAAATCTTTCATTCCCTGCCAAGCTCAAGGCTGGGTGTAGCTGCACTGTGAGGAGGAATCTGGTCTTCAGGAGAAAAAAAAGGTCTGTTCAAGTTTGGAGGAATGGGACTGTCCCAGAGCTGGCTTCCTGATCGCCTCTCCCTATTTTGCTCCCCAGCTTCCACAAAACCCCCTTCCCCTGCACCACAGCCTCGGTGAGTGTTTGTACATGAAAGATCTATGCCCTGGGTTTAGCAAGTAAAAGCAAGGAAATTATAAAGACATAACAACCATGCTTCTGCGAGTCTCTCTCCCCCAGGCACTGCATGGCTGGTGCAGGACTTCAGGCTGCCTTTCTGGATGCAGCCTCCCATGGCTGTGAGCTTAGATCTAGAGACTCCTGCTGCCTCATCCCTGTGTACCCCCTTCCACCGTTGAGCACCACATTGTCCCCAAGGGACATGGATTTGGTGTAGCGCAGTCTCCCTCAGACACTCTTGTCCCGACTGTGTGTGTTTCTCCCTCCAGCCCAGATCCCTGATCCCACCTCTCTCCAGGTGACCTCTGAACTTTCCATCCACAGATTGTCTCACCAGGTGTGTTTAATTCACCAATTCCAGGTGGATGTTATTCAATTCATCTGTGTCTTCTATCTGCTCCATGAGAAGGTTCTGGACATGTCTGTCTTTTGGCCGCCATTTTGTCTCCCCCTGAAAAACTTTTTAGGAGCCCATGAATAGGGACGCTGGAGTCTCAGTGTTCGTGTGTTTGTAGCCCAGGCAGTTGGTCCCTGGCTGGTGTGGCTGTAGGTTCCCAGGTAGTGTCCAAGGTATCCACAGGTAGAGATGAGGCTGAGCTCCCAATCACAGATGCTTTCCCCTTCAAGATAGTGTGGTCTCTTTGGCAGAGCCAGACACCCTGGGAGAGATTTCAGCAGTAGTGGAGGCTTCCTCACCAGGGGAACCTGGTTCTCCAGTCGCCAACAGTTCTGTGGATAAAACTGTCCCTCACTCACACATACACACATGCCCTACACGTGTGTATGCCCCTTTCACTCTCTCACTCACTCACACTCTCTCCCTTACTACCATCCTGTCGGCTACCATCATGGATATCTTGAATAAGGAAACTTTTACTGAAACCAAGAATATAGAGAAAACAAGCATGGATGGTAACTTAAATTTTGCAAAAGTTATATGGCAAAATATATGATTCAGGAATAAAAATGGTAAAATATACATTGAATTACAAGCAATCAGAACTCAGAGCATAAAAAATTATGATCAGTCTGAAAGTTAAATACACAATGCTGTTTATATTTGTCATATCTAAAAGCAAACAAAAATAAATGTATTGATGAATACAACTTATTTTTAAAAATTCTTTATTATTGAAAGTATAACATACGTGCCCTTTACCCTCCATTGTCCTCTCCCAGCCTGCCCCTGGCCCTGAGCCTTAGCTTTTACCCGCCCCCCCCCACATTGTCTGTGTTCATTGGTTATGCTAATATGAATATAAGTTCTTTGGTTGATCTCTTATACCATCCCCCTACCCATCCTCCCCTGCTTTCCCTCTGTGGTTTGGTGGTCTCTTCAATGATTCTGTGTCTCTGGATGTATTTTTGTTCATCAATATATTGTTCATTATATTCCACAAACGAGTGAGATCATGTGATACTTATACTTCTTTGACTGGCTTATTACACTTAGCATAATGCTCTTCAGGTCCATCCATGTTGTTTCAATTGGTAAGAATTGTCATCCGAGAGATGCATATCAAAACGACAATGAGGTACCATCTCACACCTGTCAGAATGGCTATCATCATCAAATCAACAAAGGATAAGTGCTGGCAGGGATGTGGATAAAGGGAACCCTTGTTCACTGCTAGTGCCACTGTGGAACACAGTATAGTGTTTCCTCAAAAAATTAAAAATAGAACTCCCATTTGACCCAGTAATCCCACTTCTAGGAATATATCCCAAGAAACTAGAAATACCAATCAGAATGTATATATGCACCCCTATGTTCATAGCAGCACAAATTACAATAGCTAAGATTTGGAAACAGCCTAAGTGCCCATCAGCAGATGAGTCGATTAAAAATGAGTGGTCCATCTACACAATGGAATACTATGCAGTGTAAAAAAGAAATAACTGTTACCATTTACAACTGACTTTTTATATATTGATTAGTGGCCGAATGCACGAATGAAGATTCGTGCAAGAATGGGCCTTCGTTCCCCTGGCTGCTGGCACCGCCTTCGCTCTGGCTAGAGGAGTCTTTCCGATCTGGCCCGGAGCCACCTTTCTGCCTTCCCGAGCTGCCCAGAGGCCAGGAGTGGCTGGGGTGGTGCGGAACACCTGCATCGTTGTGCAAGTGTCCCGCCCCTTCCCTGGCTGCTTGTTGCCTGTGTATGCAAATTTACCTTCAATCTTTGTTGGGTTAATTTGCATACCCACTACTGATTGGCTGTTGGGCGTCACAAAGGTATGGTCAATTAGCATGTTACTCTTTTATTAGGTAGATATTGTATTCTGCAAACTTGCTGAACTTTTTTATTATTTCTAATTATTGTTTAGTGAATTACTTAAGATTTTCTATATATAAGACCATGTGATTTGCAAATAGATAGTTTTCTGCCTTCCTTTCCAAACTGGAAGTATTTTTTCAATTTAATTTTTTTGCATAATTATTATAGCAAGAATCTCTAATACAGTATTGAAAAGAAATGGCAAGAATGAATACCATTTTTGCGTTGCCAGTGCTAATGAGAATGCACCCAATTTTTTACCATTACTTACAATGTTAGTGGTTTTTTGATAAATGTCCTTCATTAGGTTAAGGGAGTTACCTTCTAGTCCTAATTTGTTCACTATTTTTGCCATGAAAAGGTGTTGGACTTTCTAAAAAAAGTACTGACCTATATTACTCTTTTGCTGCTTTCCAAATAATTGTTACTCTATTGTGCAGGTTAACATTCTTTTCAAAAAGTGTATTATTAAAAACAAAATTTTAAGGAACGGAAAAGTCTGGTTCAATCTCCAGATACTCTATATTCTACCCCTCATCCAAGCCATCATTCCTCTTTTCTCACATGGATTCCCCACTCTGTTTCTCTCAAGCCAGTTAAGTATGATGCTGTGTGCCACTGGTTTCCTGTAAACCACTCTATTCAACTTTCTTTTATGATCTGACTCTGCATACCATTCTTCATCACTTTTAATCACTCATGTTTGTTCTTCTGTTCAGGTTGAAATAAAGAAGTTGGATTGGGAAAGTTATTTATAATTATGTTTGGAAATAGAATTTTTTAAAATTTTATAAACATCATCACATTCTAAATCTTTATCCTTCTGAAACATATATTCCTACTCGGTTATCTTTGTTTTGACCTTACTTTTTCTCCATGAATTGTAATACTTTTTTCATTTCATCCATTCTTTGTCTAGTATGGGTAAAAAACAAAAACATGGAGAAGGGATTTAATTTCAAGAATATATTAATTCCCTTATTTTTTAAATAAGTCTTTATTGTTCAGATTATTACAGTTGTTCCTCTTTTTTCTCCCCATAGCTCCCCTCCTCCCAGTTCCCACCCCACCCCATGCTCTTACCCCCCATTGTCCTCATCCATAGGTGTTCGATTTTTGTCCAGTCTCTTCCCGCACGCCCCCACATCCCCTCCTCCCCCAAGAATTATCAGTCCACTCCCTTTCTATGCCCCTGATTCTATTATATTCACCAGTTTATTCTGTTCATCAGATTTTTTTTCACTCGATTTTTAGATACACTTGTTGATTGATATGTATTTGTTGTCAATTTGTTGTTCATAATTTTTATCTTTACCTTTTTCTTCTTCTTCCTCTTCTTAAAGAATATTCTTCAGCATTTCATGTAATACTGGTTTGGTGGTGATGAACTCCTTTAGCTTGTTCTTATCTGTGAAGCTCTTTATCTAACCTTCAATTCTAAATGATAGCTTTGCTGGGTAGAGTTATCTTGGTTGTAGGTTCTTGCTATTCATCACTTTGAATATTTCTTGCCACTCCCTTCTGGCCTGCATAGTTTCTCTTGAGAAATCAGCTGACAGTTGTATGGGTACTCCCTTTTAGGTAACTAACTGTTTTTCTCTTGCTGCTTTTAATATACTCTCTTTGTCTTTGCCCTTGGCATTTTAATTATCATGTGTATTGGTGTGGTCCTCCTTGGATTCCTCTTGTTTGGGGTTCTCTGCACTTCCTGGACTTGTAAGTGTATTTCTTTCACCCAGTTGGGGAAGTTTTTTGTCATTATTTCTTCAAATAGGTTTTTAATATCTTGCTCTTCTCTTCTTCTGGTACTCCTATAATTCAGATGTTGGTGCACTTCAAGTTGTCCCAGAGGCTCCTTACACTATCTTCATATTTTTGGATTCTTTTTTTCTTTTTGGTTTTCTGGTTGGGTGATTTTTGCTTCTTCGTATTTCAAATCTTTGACTTGCTTCTTGGGATTCTCTAGTCTGCTGTTGGATCTCTGTATATTAATCTTTATTTCAGTCAGTGTATGCTTAATTTCTAATTGGTCCTTTTTCATATCCTTGAGGATCTCACTAAATTTCTCAGAGGTTTCTAGGAGATTCTTGAGTAACCTTATAACTGTGGTTTTGAACTCTATATCCTGTAGTTTGTGTTCCTCCATTTCTTTCATTTGTGACCTGTTTCTTTGTCTCCGCATTTTGGCTGCTTCCCTGTGTTGATGGAGTGGCTTTGTGTGCTAAGTGTCCTATAGGACCCAGTGGCTCAGCCTCCCCAGTCACCTGAGGTGGATGCTCTTGGTGCACCCTTTTGTGGGTTGTGTGTACAGTCTTGTTGTAGTTAAGCCTTGATTGCTGTTGATATCACTGGGTGGAATTGACCTTCAGACTGATTAGCTGTGAGGACCAGTTGTGTCTACAATGGGAGAACTGCTGTGTTGGAGACACCCTTATGGTGCAAGACTTGCTTCAGTGTGGCATTGGTGCTGAGTCTTCCCCCTGAGTGTGTTTCTTATGGATCTGAGAGTTGTAATCTGTTGTGGTCTCCTTTGACCACTGGGTGCACTGGCTCTTGGATCTCCAAGGTAAGTCAACCCCTGCCTGAGGCCACCCAGCAGGAGCTACAGGGAGATCTGCAGTTTCCTCCTCTTAGTTTGGGGTTTGGAGATTCCCAGATGAGTCACAGCTGTGAAACAATGCAGGCTGCTGTTGGTAGCCTTAGGCCATCATTCAGAAGCTCTGGGGTTCTTTGACCGAACTGCAGTTTGTAGGGTTAGGTTGCAAAAGGCCAGGCCATTCATATGCAAATGCCTCTATGCTCAGCTTGTGTGGGGTTGTAAATTGTGTGGGGCGGGGTTTCAGGGAATCACGGGGTGGAACAAACAGCAATGGCTTCGCGTAAACCCTGTCCCAAAGAAGCCCCCGGTCTCTGTGTCCGGTGGCCCCGTGCAGGAACAATGAACTCTGCGACCACCTCTGAGAGAAAGCCATCCTCATGTTCTGGCCCGATGCCAGACAGTCCAGTTTCTCACTGTATGAGTATTGGTCCCCAGAGTCTCACCCGGTACTGGAATTCAGAGCAGTCAGGAATTTGTATCTCCCTCCCGATTGAAAAAGACCACAACATACCTTCACTCTTCCACACTTCTGCACCTCCTTCCAGTCTAGATGCGCTTTTCTCTTTCCTTCTTGTAAAACTTCCTCTCAGCCAGCCTTCCCGTGGTTCTGGATGATATCTACTTTTTTCTTTTAGTTGTAGTTTTGATGTGGTTGTGTGAGACTGCAAATTCAGGTGTTTACCTATGATGCCATCTTGGTTCCTCCCTGATGGTCTTGAATTCCCTTATGATTAAAAATGTTTACATACATTTGAGAAATGAATAACATGTATTTTTTTTTTTTTGTAAAATATGACATACAGATTTTAGTTGTGTCTTAGATCACCGGAAACTCCAGGTAAAATAATTTGGGCAGTTTGATGTGTAAAAAGAAGATAAGGTCAATGGAAAATGGCCAAGTAATTAATTTCTCAAAGTTTGAGTTTTCTGAATAGCTCAGTTGAATTTATCTATAGTGATTTCATCTTAGCTAAACTTCCAGTTCACATAACTTTTATTAGATAAAAAAGTAGATGGGGCATAAAATTTGATATGTGAAACATTTAAGAAAAAATAGAAATGTAAAATGGGGATTGCACCAATCTTCCAAAGTGTTCTAAAATAAGAAGTAAAATAATTCATAAAGCTACAGGATGAATAATAGATATTCAATTATAATAGGCTGCTTTATGTTTTCAAGTTAGTTTTATTTTTCACCTTGAATCCACTTCAAGGTAGAGTCAACCTTCCAAAATAGTGGTATTCTACAGCAGCTAATAGTTAGTTCTCTAAGTAGTGGCTAATGTTTGCATTTATTACTTCTTGTCTTTCTGATTATTTTGTAATGTTACTTGATGTAATATCAGAGAAGGAATTATTATTTAAACTTGTAGTTCTTAAAATAGAAGAGGAAAATAGAAAACAAAGCTCTAGTTTGTAAATATTGACATTGTTCATCCTATATAATAAAAGCCTAATATGTTAAGTGTCTGGTCATCAGGTAGTCTGTTCAACCAATCAAAGTGTAACATGCTAATGATATGCTAAGGCCACTCAACCACTTGCTATGAGGTGCACTGACCACCAGGGGCCAGACTTTCCAACCAGTAGGTTAGCTTGCTGCTGAGGTCCAGCCCATTGGGACTGATCGAGATGGGCTGGACATGCCCTGGAGCCCTCCCGTGGTCCCTCCCTGGCTGGCCAACCACCCATGCCTCCCCAGCCCCGATCGTGCACCAGTGGGGTCCCTTGGCCTGGCCTGTGCCCTCTCACAATCCATGAACTTTTCGGGGGATGTCGGAGAGCTGGTTTCTTCCCGATCCTGCAGGCCAGGCTGAGTGACCCCACTAGTGCACGAATTCATGCACCAGGCCTCTAGTTTAAAATAAGAAGCCACATTACTTAGCAACTGAAAGTAAATTCTCTAGAAAAGCCATGACATTATTTTTTTTTTCATTGTGGGTCATAGGACTTATCTCCCATCACTAGTGTTTGCTTCATACACTCCAGAAAGGAAGCAATTATAGTGTCAAAGATATAGTGTCCAAGATATTAGTTTTTCCACAGAACAGAAATGTTTTTGTTGCCTTTCTACTATAAAAAGAAACAAACATTTGTTACTATTATTGAGAAAATATGGCAATAAAAATGTCATCTTTTGAAAATTAAGTGTCTGCATTGAGTAGATTAGATAATCTAAGCATTGCCAAGTAAACTGTTGGTTTTCAATTATTTCCCATAACCAAATTTGGCATTATTGCTGAAAAAGCATGCCTTGGAGTCCTTTTAGGTAAAAGGGTAAAACATGTCTATACATTGACTCTTTCTGCTAGTGGTTATAAAACTATTGGATGATAAACTAATTTTTCTACTTTTTGCCTTCCACAAAACATTGTATTTTATCTTCTTTTTATGATATAGCGGAATGTTTGACATTACCTACTTTTACATTTTAAAGAACTTGCAGAGAAAAGTAAGAAAATGGAGAAACATAAAAAATCACTGCCAAATAAGTTCAAAGAGGAGTTTTATTGATATATATAAAAGCCAAGCGACCAGAATGATGGGACAACCAGAATGACCAAAATGACCAGTCGCTATGACACATACTGTGGTGGCCAACTCACCTGACCAGGGCTCCAATCAAATTATGATTGTATATTTTTAATTAAATGATACCAACTCATAAATGCCTAATACTGTTGTTTGCATAATCTTATAAAATACATGAACACAGAATGCTGGATAGTTTTTTACAATACCTAAAACATTGAGATATTAAATGTGTTAATTATATAAATATAGTATAAGACTGTTTATCAGTCTATGAAAACCAACAGTGCAATGATTGGAGACCAGGATAAATTCATATTTTTATGAAAGCCTCTACAGTTTCAGATTTCAATATGTTTAAATATGAATGCCTTATAATATGCCCTAATTTGGGTTTCCATTTAATTGATTTTCCTTTCAAGTACCAGCATGAATATTGTGAATCTCCATCCATGTTCCTGGGAAGTACATGCCTCAGGAAGAGTGCAATCAATATGTAGACTTCCCAGAGAGCCCTGAGCAAGTAGAATTACTACACATATTTCAAATCTTTGAACTTTTACAGATGCACATGGATGCACAGCAATATTAGCTATATACTCTATGCCATACTCACATATTCTGTAAAGTACATTTACTCACATCAAACCTATCTAGCATGAAGTGTAGTGTAAGATTGGCATCTGCCCATACATTTTAATCATCAGAGAGTCAATTTAGATGTTCCAGTCTCTTTTTAACAGCTGTTTTTTTGCTTGTTTTGTTTGCTAACTAGAATGCTTGCTTAATTATTGACGAGTCATCTGACTAAAATTTCACTTCCACAGAACTGGCCTCAGAGAGGTGACCTTAAGTCATAACATCCATGTTGGAAATGATAGAATCTTTTCCTTTGGGGGTATTGTTTTTTCAGGTATTCTTGTTCTAACCTCTTAATCAAAGCCAAGTAGAAAGTTGAAAAACAACTTATACAATTAATTAAAGTATAACAACCAAGACAAAAATATACTTTATTTATTCATTTATTGTTTCCCAGATGGACTTGGCAAATAAACTCAATCAACCTAAATGTCACCTCATTAATAGAACAAATAATTAATTCCAAACTAATGTCAAGGAAGGTATGAACCCTATATGATCTAATCATCTTTTTTTTTTTTTTTTCTGAGCACCTTTTGCGCCTGGAGCTGTGCTAGATGTTGAAGATGATAAACAAGCTAGCCATAATGCTTGCTTTGGACAAACTCATATAGTAAGGAGAAATACAAAGAAACTATAAATTATAATAAAACAATATATTGAATGTTTTATCTAAAATTTACCAAATGCTAGGCAAATAATAATGTGATAATGGCTGAAAAAATCATGGAAGGATATATATTTGAGTTGGTTTTGAATGATTAGTCATTTTAAGGAAGAGAAGCAGAGGGAATGGCATTGTAGGCAAAAGTAATAGCAGAGGTATAAGAGTGCAGGCATACTCTGGATTTGATGAGAATTTTGCTTTAGCATCAGTTGAAGTCATATACCAATGCACATGGTAATGTATGAAGGAGTGAGGGACAGAGTAACATTTCTTTGTCGCATATCTGGGATAAAACCAGGGTAGGTAAAAGTAGAACTATTTGAATAGATAGAGAAAAATTAAGGCTATTCTCTTCTCATCACCCCAATCCCACATCAAAGTATGTCAGTCTTTTGGCCAATTCATTTTGTTCATTAGATTCCACAAATAAGTGACCAAAGAACTTATATATTTACTAGAGGCCCAGTGCATGAAATTTGTGCATGGGTAGGGTCCCTGGGCCTGGCCAGCAATCAGGGCCAATGTGTGGGGTGACCAGTGGGGTGATCGGGGCCCCTGCTCACACCTGCCTTGGCTGGCCTGGTGCTGCCCACTCACCGGCCCCGCCCCCACTGATGCCACCCATCTCCTCCCTCTGCGGGGAGACCAGCATGACTACCAGGGGGCCCCCACTGGCACCTGCCTTGGATGGCCAGCCCTGCCCCCCACCACCAGTTGTCAGGGCCTGCGGGCTGGGGGAAGCTCCTGTATTAAGCGTCTGCCCCCTGGTGGTCAGTGCACATCATAGCGACCAGTTGTTTTGCTCCATTTTTCTGCTGTTCAGTCAATTTGCATATTAGGGTTTTATTAAATAGGATATGCATAGCCCATGGACATGCACAATAGTGTAGTGAAGACCTGGGGGTGTGTATAGGGGCTGTGAAGATAGAGGTAAAGGGGGGAAAGGCAAGATATCTGTAATACAATCCACAATAAAAATAAATTTATAAAATAAGATTATTAATATATAATGACCTTTAATTTAGGCTATCAACTGAGAGGGAGGTTGGGAAGGGTGAGGCTATGGATAGTTGTGCTAAAGGTTCTTCAATAATGATAAATGCTTTGTATTTGCCAAATAATCATTAAATAAAAGTTTTTGGTTTTATTTCCTCATTCGGTGGAGAGAGATGATGGAGATAAAAAAATCTCTTTTTCTATTCTCTCCTATTTCTGTCTCTGTCTCCCTCTAAACACACCACACACACACACACACACACACACACACATAAACAGACACGTTGCTTGGGGAAGTGGTTTCTCAGGCCTATAAATATTCTTAGTTAAAAATGATCCTTTTGAATTACTCTTAAATATCTACTACTTCTAAGAAATCTTTCAAGAATTAAAATTTGAACATTGTGCACATAGGTCATATCTTTAAAGACTCTTGCTTCCAGCAGTGTCCTCTGATTTCATTTTAAGGGAACATCATCATAAAAAAAGAACTGGTATGTTTATTCTATATCATGCTTTACCTCTGCTGACAAATTGAATGAAATTAGTTGTTATAATCCCACCAGAAAATTGATTAAGATGCAGAGAAATCTCTCTAAATAAAACAGTAAATACTGAATTTGATTAATCACTTAGACAAAATTTATTTTTCAAAAGTAGTTCCCAAGTAGCTTCTGCTTCATATCCAAGGCAATTTAAAATAATGTAAAACTTCTTTTCATAAAAAACATTATCTATGTTTTGTAACCAATAATTTATTTATTTTTTAATTTCTTTATTGATTAAGGTATTACATATGTGTCCTTATCCCCCCATTACCCCCCCAACTCATGTGCTCACCCCCCTGTTGTCTGTGTCCATTGGTTAGGTTTATATACATGCATACAAGTCCTTTGGTTGATCTGTCCCCCTTACCCCTATCCTCCCCTACCTTCCCTCTGAGGTTTGATGGTCTGATCAATGTTTCTCTGTCTCTGGATCTGTTTTTGTTCAATTTATTTAATTTATAAATTTAATTAAATGATTTTAGGGATATTTAGTGTCATTGTGAAATACACAACTATGAAATCAGTGATATTGTGTTTTTTATTATTGTCATTGACCTAATATATTTAGTTTCTTTAATTTTCTACTATTTACAAATAAATTATTAGGGTCAAAACTTCTCAGAGACTGATATGAGAAAGAAATTTGAGAAGAAGAAAAAAGATGTTACTTTTTATTTCAAGTTATAAGAGACTTAGAATTTGTGGGTTTTGGAAACTCTTCTCTTCCTGGTTCTATGAAACCAAGGACCTTCTTTGAAATTTTAATCCTTATAGTCACTAAAGAAACAACTTTGACAGGTATTTATTCACTGTGCCCTTCCACATTGAAAATCTCAATTCGGTTCTACAGTGCCAAAAGTTAAAATGTGTATGTCTCAAGGATAGGCAAACACATACTGTCAAAAACAATTACAGTCAAGGACAGAAAAGGAAAATGTCATCTGTAAAACTGTTAGGTTTTAAATGTTGGAGTTAGAGAGTGAAAATATGATATGAATAAGAATAAATAAATGTGAATTGAAGATAAGTTGTTGTTATTAA
This sequence comes from Plecotus auritus, assembly GCF_963455305.1. NCBI lineage: Eukaryota > Metazoa > Chordata > Mammalia > Chiroptera > Vespertilionidae > Plecotus > Plecotus auritus. The sequence goes on from NC_137784.1 coordinate 67,315,530, forward strand.
TTGTTTTGAAATTGTTCTCCCCACCCCCAAGAATAAAATTTGTTTGAAGACATACTGTTAGACAAAAATAGTGCGATATGTCTTTAAACGTTCATTATCCATCCTATTTTATTCCATAAAGAATATTTATATATTTCCACTTCAGATTTATTCAGCATGTTACTAAATTTATTTAAAGAGCCCCAAAACTCTAAGCTATATAAATATGGATATTTCTGTTTGTTAAAAGAATAGATTTTCTTCAATTTCTCTCTTCCCCTCTCTCTCCCTCTCTCCCCCACTAGCTCTCTCTTAACAAACACACACACCTTTTTTGCAACCAAATCAAACATATGGGAAATGTATGAACCATAAATTATTATTCATGCTCATATCATTATCAAGTAAATGGTATTACAGGTTTTTCAAATCATGATGATTAACTAGAGGCCTGGTGCATGAAATTCATGCACTCAGAGGAGGGGGTCCCTGAGCCAGGACTGCACCCTCTCACAGTATGGAATCCCTCAGGGGATGTCAGACTGATGACTTAGGCCCACTCCCAATGGACCTAAGCCATCAGTCAGATATCCTTAGTGCTGTCGTGAAGGCGGGAGAGGTTCCCACCACCACTGCTGCACTAGCCAGCCATGAGCCCAGCTTCTGGCTGAGGGGCACTCCCCCTGTGGGAACACACTGACCTCAGGGGACAGCTACTGCATTGAGCATCTGCCCTCTGATGGTCAGTGTGTGTCAAAGCGACCAGTTGTTCTGCTGTTCAGTCGATTTGCATATTAACCTTTTATTATATAGATTAATGTCTTATTATGGGCAAGGCCTCTAATTCTATTTTTTTTAGGTAGTTAAAGGGAGAGGCAGAATTTTCACTTGAACCTGAAGCTAAAATTGCCCTTAGCTCAAAAATCTGCATACCACTGAGACACATCCTGATGAGGCTCATTCTGAACCCCCACACTGTTCTATTATGTGCATAAGTATTGGGAACCATCTTATCTCTTTAGTGAAAGGAACCTTTTGTTATGTTACAATGACTAACTTTATCTCATGAATTGTGTTTTGGCTTCAAGCCTGTATCCAGTATTCATGCAGCAACTTCAGCTATTCTGTTCAATACCTGGCATATATTTTATTTTATTTTCTATAAATCTTCCTAGATTTTTATGTATTAGATAGGAATAGCACATGGACACAGGTCTGGAGAAGGCCTGGAAGGGGCAGTTGCAGGGTGAAGGAGATCAATGGGTAAACAAACTAAAACAAAGGGACATCTGTAATACTTTCAACAATAAATATACATTTTAAATAAAGGAATATGTCTTAGAAAATAGTTTTATGTGAAATAATATAAGTAATTGCTCTACACTGCACTTTATATTCTCAACTCCTCTCAAAGGGATATTAATTGACCCATTGTGGACTTAATATTAATTGACCCTATGTTTACTAACTGCTGGACTGACTTCCGCCATGCCTACCCAGCACTGACTGCCATGGGGCTGCGATCAGACCCTGCTTTTCTCTCCAGGCCTCTGTCCGGGCCTGATCACAGCCCTGGCAGTCAGTGCTGGGTCACTGAGGTGCCCGCAGCATTGACTGCAGGACTGACTTCCACCACACCAACCCAGCACTGACTGCAGGATTGACATCCACTACTCTGACACAGCACTGACTGCCATGGAGGCTGCGATCAGACCCTGCTTCTCTTTCCCGGCCTCTGTCCAGGCCTGACTTCCTGTGTTGAGTCAAGTCTTCAGTCATTTTGGACATTACGGAACCTGGCTCTTTATATATATAGATTGTCCACAGTTAATTATAACAATATATGAAGACTAGAGGCTCAGTGCATGAAATTCATGCATGGGGTGTGTGTGTGTCCCTCAGCACAGCCTGCACCCTCTCCAATCTGGGACCCCTAGAGGGGTGTCTGACTTCCTTTTTAGGCCTGGGGATCAGGCCTAAAAGGGCAGTCGGACATCCCTTTCACAATCCAGGACTGCTGGCTCCCAACCATTTACCTGCCTGCCTGCCTGATTGCCCCTAACTGCTTCTGCCTGTAAGCCTGGTCAAACCCCTAACCACTCCCCTGACAACCTGATCAATGCCTAACTGCTCCCTTGCCAGCCCAATTGCTCCTAACTGCCCTACCCTGCAAGCCTGGTCACCCCTAATTGCCATCCCCTGCAGGCCTGGTCCCCCCAACTGCTCTCCCTTGCAGGCCTGTTCACCCCTAACTGCCCTCTCCTGCAGGCCTGGTCGACCCACTGCCCTCGCCTGCAGGCCTGGTTGACACCAACTGCCCTTCCCTGAAGGCCTGGTTCCCCCCAACTGCTCTCACCTGCAAGCCTGGTCTCCCCGAACTGCCCTTCCCTTCAGGCCTGGTCCCCAACAAATGTCCTCCCCTGCAGGCCTGATCACTCCCAATTGCCCTCCCTTTTATGCCTGGCCCTTCCCAACTGCCCTTCCATGCCTGCCATCTTGTGGTGACCATCTTGTGTCCACATGGGGGCAGCCATCTTGTGTGTTAGAGTGATGGTCAATTTGCATATTACCTCTTAATTCGATAGGATATTAGGCTGAAATAATGTATTTACAATATTGATATGCCCATAGCCCAAACATCATGTTTTGCAATGTTTCCATTTTAATTATATTCACATATCTTATCTAATAAAAGAGTAATATGCAAATTAACCATCACTCCATTACACCCAGTAGCCACACCCACCAGCCAATCAGGAACGAGTATGCAAATTAACCCAACCAAGATGGCTGCGGCCATGGAGAGAGCAGGAGGGAGGCTTGGGTTTCCCCACCGATGGAGGAAGCCAAGCTTTCCGCACACCCTAGCAAGCCCAGGCCTCCACTCCAGGCTACAAAGTTTCCATTATAGAAGATAAATAAATCCCAGCAAAAATGGCGGCAGCCACGGAGCTGGAGAGAGAAGGAAGCTAGGATTGCCCCTGGCGATGGAGGAAGCCAAGCTCCTGCAGCCCTGGCCTGCCTTGGCCTCCACTTAAGGCTACAAAGTTTCAATTATAGAAGATAAATAAATCCCAACAGAAATGGCTGCCACCATGGAGCGGCCAGGAGGCTTGGTTTCGCTCAAGGCTACAAAGTTTCAATTGTAGAAGATAAATAAATCCCAGATACCTGGGCCTCCACTTGGGTCACCTGGGGGTGTGGCCGGCCTGCAAACCACCACAAGCCCCTCACCCAGGCCACCCCATGCCCAAAGGGAACCCCCACCCTGATCCAGGACACCCTTCAGGGCAAACCAGCTGGCCCCCACCCCTGCACCAGGCCTCTATCCTATCTAATAAAAGAGTAATATGCAGATTGACCATCACTCCAACACACAAGATGGCTGCCCCCATGTGGACACAAGATGGCCACCACAAGATGGCCAGCAGTGGAGGGCAGGTGGGAGGGACCAGGCCAGCAGGGGAGGGCAGTTGTGGGTGATCAGGCCAGCAGGGGAGGGCAGTTTTGAAGGACCAGGCCTGCAACGGAGGGCAGTTGGGGGCGATCAAGCCTCCAGGGAAGGGCAGTTGGGGGGACCCAGGCCTGCAGGGGAGAGAAGTTGGGGTGGACCAGGCCTGCAGGGGAGGGCAGTTAGGGGCAAACAGGCTGGCAGGGGAGCAGTTAGGCATAAATCGGGCTGGCAGGGGAGTGGTTAGGGGGTGATCAGGCTGTCAGGCAGAAGCGGTTAGGGCCAATCAGGAAGGCAGGCAGGCGAGCAGTCCTGGATTGTGAGAGGGATGTCCAACTGCCTGGTTGGATCAGGCCTAAACGGGCAGTCACACATCCCTTGAGGGGTCCCAGATTGGAGAGGGTGCAAGCTGGGCTGAGGGACACATACCCCCCCCCCCGTGCATGAATTTAGTGTACCAGGCCTCTAGTTGCTTTTATATAATTGTACATATAGCATGCAATGTACTTTCTATTTTTTAAGCTTTTATAGCAGAAACATATATACTTTGTTGATATGTAGCTTTTAAAAATACAATTAATTTATGTATAACTTTTTATTGATATTCCCTGAAGGCTATAGTAATATGATTGTATATACTAACAACATGTGCTTAATATATGTATTTACTATAAATTGAGAGTACTAAATATTCAGTATTACCTTAAATATAATTAATTTGACCTAGGTAATTACTACCAAAAATTTTCAGAATTATATGTAATGTTCTCCAAATCGACAGGTGGATCAATCAAATATGTATGAGAAAAAATATTAATGATAGTAACAACAAAAACAAAAATAAAATCATATACTCAGTATTCACCCTCTACTTTCCATTTATTATTTCATATACTTCAAAATCATCAGAGAAGTCAGTTATTTTTAACAATATTTTACAGATGGCAAGATTAAGGCTGACAGGGGTTACGTGCAATGCAAAGATGTGTGAAAAAGTGGGTAATCTTGGAGACATAAATATGGTTTCAGGGTTTGATGAAGCCTTTATACCTTATTTACTTTAATTTGATCAAGTTTCTACTCATTCTAATACAAACAAACATATATGACATATTATATAAACAAGTAACTCTAAATTTAGTTCTTGACAGAAAATAACTTAAGCGTTGTTTTCAACATAATAGTAATTCAATTGCTACTACAACGCTATTAACAATACTATTAATAACACTAATAAAACTTATTGCAACAGTAATATTGTCATTTTAAGGATAAAAGAGTGACAGAGCTATAAAAATTGCTTTAAATCAAAGAGCTATAGCAAAATTGAAATGAAGAGTATGCTTATTAATACTACTTGATTTTAACAGAAGTTTTGGTTCTCTTTTAGTGGTGTAATGTCCTTTAGATCTGTCAAATAACTTGTGTTTCTTCTCTCAGTTTTATGTTGTCCTCTAATTGGAACCACTGAGAAAGACTATTAACTTGAACTTGATGATACTTTTACAGATACTTCATTTAGTTGCTGAATAATGACACTATCCTTTTTAGGTCATTTGCTTGCTTAAGCAAGAAACTAATTAATAAGCAAGTGCATTGTAATAAATAAATACTTCAAAAAGATTTTATAGGGGGGAAAGCCTATTTCTTTCTATTTATACTATGCTATGTAAACAGGAAACAGTAAAGCTTTTGTTTTAAAGGCAAAATAAGGACTTCTTCTATAGATTCAATTAAAAGTATGAGACACTATAAAAACTTATTTGAAAAACTATCAGGCTGCGATTTTTTTCCTTGTTATTTTACTATTTGGGTAGAGGCTGGTAGTCAAACTGCTTCAGGACAAGAAAGAGGGTAACTGTAGGATTTGTTCTTTACCTCATACCATAAAATGAATAAGGAAACAATAAATCCACAAATCCATTCTTGAGCACTAGCTTTCATACATTACTCTTCACTAGTGGTCTGCTGAGCCCCTAGAAGAATGTTCTGTGCTCTTCTTGAAGTCTGTTCTGCCTTCCCCATTCTCCTCAACATTCAGATAGTGATATTTTACTAGGAACAGAGATGTGTGTCTCTGTGGAAGGGAGGTTCCTTATTTCACCCCAAGACCCCTAATCAGATTCACCCTATTTATAAAGGGGTCAAACTTATTTCTTATAAATATATGGATTTGTCTTCATTTTAATTACAAAAATGAAGTGAGATCATTTTATACATTTAAAAAATTTTACCAGACCATAATATATTTATGGCCAAACAAAGATAGATTATATTAAGAATAAAATTCAGCCAACATTCCTGAGAGGTGGTTTAGATAATGATAATATATTCTGTATTTCTTTACCAAAATTATCTTGAGAACAATGATAAGTGTATATCTCCTTTATATCTCCTAATTTATAAAAGGTGGAAGCATTAAAAAAAAAACTCATATACTTTTTTTTGATGAGTAGAAGTGTGACATTTCTAGTAAAGTTAAGGGTTTTGACAAGCTGTAATAGTCATTGATGCCTGCTCTGTCCTATTAGGTAAAGCAGTCAGGTCACACATGAGACCATCTCAGTGCACATGGTCTTCTATGTAAACATGATAACCTGTTGCTGGAAGGCAGTAAGTTAATTTAGTGTGTTCACAATACTTAGCAATCAACTTTGGCAATCCTTTTCTGCAGTATCAACAGAGTGAACAATCTGGCTTCCTAAGTCAGATAAATTTCCCTTCATTTATAGCTTTGGAGCTTTGCAGCACTCTAGAGTTGTTGAAATAACTCATTGAAATTATCTTATTTTTCTTTTAATACCTTTAGGTAACAGGAAGATAGATTATCCTGATAATGTGTATACACAATTTATTGCTGAATTAAGTTCCAAATGTAGAAAAGGTATTTATTACCATCACCTTAACAATCTTTATTAACATACTGCAAATCTTTCAACAAAAGGATATTCCGGTTGGTAATAATAGAAACTGAACAATCAATCTTTAGGGATGGTGTTGTACACTTCTGAATGTAACAACTTCATATGGCTAAGCATTTGAAAAGTAACGATTCTCACTCTTTTTCACACCACACATTCTCTGACCTTAAATCAAATAATTAAAAACAGAAAAAATGATAGTGACCAACAACTATTACTTTTCTCACAAAATTTATATAAATTTCAAATTTCAAAGAGCAATAACCAGGAGGGCAATCAAAATTGTACTAAGGTAGTCTAATATGAAATTATTCCAACATCAAGGCAAATGATATTTTAACAAATAAATTTTAGGAAATTCATCTTTCCAATTTAAGTAGCAAAATTGATTTTAAATGTTTCCAGTTAAATGGAAATAAAAATTCACAATTTTACCTATATTGTTCCAGTTTCTTCCCTGTGCTGTAGATGAGGCAGATCATAACTGTGCAGAGGCAGCACAATGCTGACTTATCCTATCTAATAAAATAGTAATATGCAAATTGACCATCACTCCAACACACAAGATGGCTGCCCCCATGTGGTCAAAGATGGCTGCCCCCCTGTGGACACCACAAGATGGCCAGCAGGGGAGGGCAGTTGGGAGGGACCAGGCCTGCAAGGGAGGGCAGTTAGGGGTAACCAGGCTGGCAGAGGAGGGAAGTTGGAGGCTACCGGACCTGCAGGGAAGGGCAGTTGCGGGGAAACCCAGGCCTGCAGGGCAGAGCAGTTGGGGGGGACCAGGCCTTCAGGGGAGGGCAGTTAGGGGCAAACAGGCTGGCAGGGGAGTGGTTAGGGGGTGATCAAGCTGGCAGGCAGAAGCGGTTAGGGGCAATCAGAAAGGCAGGCAGGTGAGCAGTTGGGAGCCAGCAGTCCTGGATTGGAGAGGGTGCAGGCTGGGCTAAGGGACACACACTCCCGTGCACAAATTTCGTGCACCAGGCCTCTAGTACTTTAATAACAACTTGATTCAGCAGGCAAATTTTATCACTGCTTCCAATGCATCCATTAATCTAGCTCCTGTCGTCATATAGTACCCTGGTTGCCCATCTTATGTTAGTTTCATTTGTTGCTCCAGAATTTTTCTGAGCTCCACTTCCCTATCAAAACTAACCTGGTTGCTCCCCTATATAATCCACTGCTCTTCAGATAAATCAATATACCACAGTGTTAATAACTGATGAGAGCAAAACATGCTACCTGTTTCAGATATCAATGTCTTAAAGTAAATCAAAGGAATACATATTCTAATTATCTATTTCTATGTAAATAAATCATTTCAAAACTCAGTGGCTTTAAGAACATCAATTAATTTTATTTTATCATTATTATTATTATTATTATTATTATTATTATTACTATTTTTACATCTCAAAGTGTCAATGGGTCAGGAATCCAGACATGGCTGGAATGGACAGTTCTAGTTTAGGGACTCTCATGTGGTTACAATCAGAAGTTGACTAGACTTATAAAAGCAGTTGGCTGAAAAAGCTACAGACAGGCAGGGCAGCTCTTTCTTTATATACAGTATATTCTGGCCTTCTCCACATGGAATAGTTTGGCTTACCTTGTGGTATGCCAGCCCCTGGGCAATCAGATTGCTTATAAAGAAGCTAAATGATCCAGAGTGAAACCAGTGAAAGTGCATAGCATTTTTATGACTTAATACTGGAATTCATATAGCATCATTTTTGCTTCACTCTGTCAGTGGAGGGAGTCACAAAGGTCCACCAAGATTCAAGAAAAGAGAACACAGACTACTTTATTTGATGGTGGAGAAGAAAGATTCTAGAGAAACATGTAGGATATAGTCTATATTTTTATTACCATCATTAGAAAATAAAAATTTGCCAGTATGAGAAATATGGGCATTTTGTGGCCTTCATTATATTTACTATACTCATGTTATATTCAATTATTTTTGATAAATGTTTATCATTATATAATATAAAATAAAATGATAGTCACTTAAAAATTTTATTTCCCTTTTTTTCTTTATTGCTTTTTTCAATTTACTCCCCCAGGAAGGTAACCAAACCAAAAACCTATAAATTATTATTTATATTTTTCATGTTTAATGTAGATATTGTTACTTATATCAATGTATTAAAAGTCAGAATTTCCTTGAAGAATATAAGGGAAATTTGTGGAAATTATTAGAAATAACAAACATTTATCGCATTATATGCAAATGTAATGCAGGGGAAAATTGTAAAACATTTATTTATTTACATATGTATTTATTTATGTATTTATTTATTTATTGCCTTTATTGATTAAGGTATTACCTATGTGTCTTTATCCCCCCATTGTGCCCCACCTCCCCGCTCATGCCCTCATCCTCTAGTGTCTGTGACCATTGGTTAGGCTTATATGCATGCATACAAGTCCTTTGGTTGATCTCTCCCCCTTACCCCTCCCCTCCCCTAACTTCCCTCTGAGGTTTGACAGTCTGATCGATGTTTCTCTGTATCTGGATCTGTTTTTGTTCAATTTATTTAGTTTATAAATTAAGGTATTACATGTGTGTCCTTATCGCCTCACTGCCCCCACCACACACATGCCCTCACACCCCTGGTGTCTCTGTCCATTGGTTAGGCCCATATGCATGCATACAAGTCCTTTGGTTGATCTCTCCCCCTTACCCCCACCCTCCTCTATTTTCCCTCAGAGGTTTGATGGTCTGATCGATGCTTCTCTATCTCTAGATGTGTTTTTGTTCATCAGTTTATGTTGTTCATTATACTCCACAAATGAGTGAGATCATATGATAGTTATCTTTCTCCAACTGACTCATTTCACTTAGCATAATGCTCTCCAGGTCCAATCATGCTGTTGCAAATGGTAGGAGTTCCTTCCTTTTTATAGCAGCATAGTATTCCATTGTGTAGATGTACACAGTTTTTTAATCCACTCATCTGCTGCTGGGCACTTAGGCTGTTTCCAAATCATAGTTATTGTTAATTGTGCTGCTATGAACATAGGGGTGCATATATCCTTTCTGATTGGTGTTTCTAGGTTCTTGGGATATATTCCTAGAAGTGGGATCACTAGGTCAAATGGCAGTTCCATTTTTAGTTTTTTGAGGAAACTCTATACTGTTCTCCGCAGTGTTTGCACCAGTCTGCATTCCCATAAGCAGTGCACAAGGGTTCTTTTTATCCACATCATCGCCAGCACTTGTCATTTGTTGATTAGTTGATGATAGCCATTCTGACAGGTATGAGATGGTACCTCATTGTCATTTTGATTTGCATTTATTGGATGATTAGTGACTTTGAGCATGTTTTCATATGTCTCTTGGCCTTCTGTATGTCCTCTTTTGAAAAGCATCTATTTAGGTCCGTTGCCCATTTCTTGACTGGGTTGTTTATCTTCCTTTTGTTAAGTTGTATGAGTTCCCTGTAAATGTTGGAGATTAAACCCTTATCGGAGATAACATTGGCAAATATGTTCTTCCATGCAGTGGGCTTTCTTGTTATTTTGTTGATGGTTTCTTTTGCTGTGCAGAAGCTTTTTATTTTGATGTAGTCCCATTTGTTTATTTTCTTTTTAGTTTCCATTGTCCTAGGAGCTATATCGGTAAAGTTAGTGCTGCGACATACTAGCATGTCTGAGATTTTGCTGCCTGTGGATTCCTCTAAGATTTTTATGGTTTCCCATCTTACATTTAAGTCCTTTATTCATTTTTAGTTTATTTTTGTGTAAGTTGGTGGTCTAGTTTCATTCTTTTGCATGTATCTGTACAATTTTCCCAATACCATTTATTGAAGAGACTGTCTTGACTCCATTCTATGCTCTTGCCTCCTTTGTCAAATATTAATTGAGCATTGTGATTTGGGTTGATTTCTGGGTTCTCTATTCTATTCCATTGGTCTATATATCTGTTCTTGTGCCAGTCCCAGGCAGTTTTGAGAACAGTGGATTTGTAATACAGCTTCATATCTGGTATTGAGATCTCTCCTACTTTGTTCTTCTTTCTCAGGATTACTATAGCTATTGGGGGTCTTTTTTTATTCCAGATGAATTTTTGGAGAGTTAGTTCTAGGTCTGTGAAATATGCCGTTGGTATTTTAATGGGGAGTGCATTGAATCTATAGGTTGCTTTGGGTAGTATTGACATTTTAATGATGTTTATTCTACCAATCCATGAACACGGTGTATTTTTCTATCTGTTTATGTCTTCCTCTATTTTTTCAGTGTCACGTAGTTTCCCGAGTACAGGTCTTTTACCTCTTTAGTTAGGTTTATTCCTAGATATCTTAATTTTTTGGTGCAATAGTAAATGGGAATTTTTAAAATTTCTCTTTCTGTAAGTTCACTATTGGTGTAAAAATGCCATACTTTTCTGGGTGTTAATTTTCTCTCCTGCTACATTGTCAGATTCATTTAATAAGTCTAATAATTTTCATGGGGTCTTTAGGATTTTCTATGTGCAGTATCACGTAATCTAATACTTATATCTTACAAAATAGATATCAAAGCGAGGCGATAACAAGAGATAAGGAAGGCAACTTCATAATACTAAATAGATCAATACAACAAGAGGATATAACCCTGGTAAACATATATGCACCCAATGCAGGAGCACCCCAAAAACAAACAAACAAACAAACAATCAAACAAACAAACATCTCCTGGAAGATATCAAGGGAGAGATTGACAACAATACAATCATAGTAGCGGATTTTAATACCCCACTGACACCACTGGATAAATCCTCTAGACAAAAAAATCAGCAAAGAATCCTAAATGACTCACTAGATCAGATGGACTTAATTGATATCTTCAGAACATTTCACCCCAAAGTAAAACATTTGTATATGAAGTCTCTCATCAGTTCTTAGGTGTCTGTTTTAATGGTCAGAAAAGCTAGAGCATGTATAGCCCATATATCTTCAGCACATAATTATATTCATTCTAAGGCCATATCTGCAGGAAATTATTATTTTAGTATAGAAATTGAGATGTTAGAGTAGACCTGAAAATCTTACATTGGAGGGTTAAAAATTGAACTTGGAAGCCCTTGAACATTTTAAGTCTTTTAATTATATTGTTTCAAACCAACCATAATAAATAACCTTATATGGCTCTATTTAGTGGTTTTGCAGTGCTCAATTGTCCTCAAAATTTCTCATTTGTCACCTGCAGTGGGGCAGTCTAAGTGACTATATATTGAGCTATATTTTGAAGGTTCATGTGGGTTTATTAGAAAGATCTCATAAGGAGCTTACTTTAGACTATCTGTAAGGCTGCCATGTGTTCTTTTCTACTTGCAAAAATATCAATTATTATGTGAGAATTATTAATTTTCATTCTGAAAAGAAATAAATGCTTTCATTATTTTATTTTGGGTCCTGGCAGCTTCTGATTGTGGCTTTTATGAATTTAATTATTGAAAACATCTCAAACTCTCATAAAATGTGTACCTGGCATTATTACACATGGTGAGACTTCTATTCAAAGTATATTTTAATCCTCCTTGAAGGGAATTTCTTCAATAAAAAGTCTTCTTTTGAGCAACTATTTGGTAATTAACATGTAAATAAGATCAAGCCTGTAAACATTTCTTTCTCAGAAATATAAAATCTCCAATACATAACTTAGATGATTCTGAATTATGGAATGTGTTACTAAGAATGCTCTTACTTTTTTTTTTTCAAAAAGCCAGGTACTTAAGGTAATTATTATATTTAAATAAAAACAATAAAATCACTTGAGACTCTTGCTTCTGCCCACAATTAAGTAACAAGGAGAGGGCTTATCCTCCCCCTGAAATAACAAAGAAACCAAACAAAAATGTATGAAACGATGTTTTCAAAATATTTTGCATATATTTAGTAGCATACTGACACTAAGAAATGGACAAAAAGCAATGTGATGTCTATTATTGCATTAACTTACTGTCTGTATAACATTTCTAGTTTGTAACACAGGGAGAGGGAAACAAGGCAGAGCATAGTGGACTCTTAAAGTTGACTTTTCTGCAATTGTGAGTCCAGGGATGCCAAAGTGATTAGAGTCCCAGAGCAGTATTAAAGGGAAATTTATAGCATAAAATTCTTAGAAAAAAGGTTTCTAAGTTTCCACACTAAGAAATTAGTAATAGAATATTTAAAAAAGAAAAAAAAAAACAAAGTAAGTAGAGGACAGGAAATTATAAAACTTAGAGAATAAATCAATGAAATTAAAAATAAAACAATGGAGAAAATCAATGAAACAAAAAGCTGATTCTTTGGGAAGATTAATAAAAGTGATAAAACTCTAGCCAGACTGATCAGAGAAAAGAGAAGACAAATATCCTAATATTAGAATCTAGAGTAATAGCATAATTACAAATTTTACAGATATCCTATCTAATGAAAGAGTAATATGCAAATTGACCATCACTCCAAAACACAAGATGACTGGCCCCATGTGGTCAAAGATCCTGCCCCCATGTGGACACAAGATGGCCACCACAAGATGGCCAGCAGGGGAGGGCTGTTGGGAGGGCCCAGGCCTGTATGGGAGGTCAGTTGGGGGTGATCAGGCCAGGAGGGGAGAGCAGTTGGGGGGACCAGGCATGCAAGGCAGGGCAGTTAGTGGTAACCATGCCTGCAGGGGATGGCAGTTAGGGGTGACCAGGCTGGCAGGCAGAAGCAGTTAGGGGCAATCAGGAAGGCAGGCAGGGGAGCAGTTGGATTGGGCCTAAACGGGCAGTTGGACATCCCTCGAGGGGTCCCAGATTGGAAAGGGTGCAGGCTGGGCTGAAGGACACACACCCCTGTGTACAAATTTCTTGCACTGGGCCTCTAGTTTATACAGAAAAAGAATATGACAAAATCTAGCTTTTATTTGTTATAAAAATAGCAATAGACTGGGAATAAAAGTTTTGCAACCTGATAAAGAAGATCTATAAAAACCCATAGTTAACATCATACAAAATGATGAAAGACTGGATGATTTCACTTTAGGATTAGGAATCAGGCAAGAATTCTCATCACTTCTATTCAACATGCACTGAAGGTATTAGCCAATGCTTAAAGTAAGAAAAAGAAGTGACTTAAAAAAGAATTAAAACTCTTTTTTTCACTGATCATATGATTGTCTATGTAGAAAATCCTACCAAAAAAATTAACCTGCTATAACTAACACATTAGTTACTGAAGGCTATAGGATACATGATCAATATTCAAATGTCAATTGCATGTCTATATACTAGTAAAGAATAACCAAAATACCAATCATGGATTGAAATTCTGAATATTGTTAAGATGTAAGTTTCCCCCAAATGATTTATGTTTCTCTTAAACCCCAATAAAAATTTTGTAATCTTCATTTTTAGAGATTTAGCAAGCAGATTCTGAAATTCTTAAGGGAATTCTAAAAAAAAAAAATAGAACAGCATAAAAAATTTGAAAAAGAACACTTAAAAATTTGCAAATATTGAAATACCTGACATTAATATTTAATGATGCTACAGTATTCAATACAGTTTGATTTGGGGAAAAATATACATCCATGGACTAGAATAGAGAGTTCAGAAATAGACTCACACATATACAAACAACTGATTTTTACCAAAGCTACAGAAACAATTCAGTGGATAAAGTATTGTCTTTCCAATGCATGGTACTGAAATATTTGAATATCCACATATGAAAGAATGAACTTCAAATTTAGGTCAATATTTAAAAAATTAACTCAAAATGGATCATGAACCTAAATATAAAACCTACTACCAAAGAAATGGAAGCAGTGATCAAAAATCTTCCAGCAAACAAAAGCCCTGGTCTGGACGGCTTTACAGGGGAGTTCTACCAAGCATTCAAAGAACTAAAACCTACCCTCCTCAGACTATTCCAAAAAATTCAAGAGGAAGCAACACATCCAAGCCATTTCTATGAAACCAGCATTACCCTGATTCTAATACCAGAAGATACCACAAAGAAAGAGAACTACAGGCCAATATCCTCGATGAACATAGAAGCTAAAATCCTCAACAAAATTCTAGCAAATCAGATTCAGCATTACATTAGAGAGATCATACACCATGACCAAGTGGGATTTATTCCGGGGATGCAAGGATGGTACAATATCCGCAAATTAATAAATGTGATACATCACATAAACAGATTGAGTGACAAAAATCACATAATCATATCAATCAATGCAGAAAAAGCATTTGACAAAATCCAACATCCTTTCTTGATAAAAACTCTCAGAAAAGTGGGAACAGAGGGATCATACTTCAACATAATAAAATCTTTTTATGACAAACCTACAGCCAACATCATACTCAATGGGCAAAAACTAAACTCATTTCCCCTGAGAACATAACCCTGAAAGTGATGCCCACTTTCACCACTGCTGTTCGATATAGTACTGGATGTGCTAGGCATAGTTATCAGGCAAGAAAAAGGAACAAAAGCATCCGAATTGGAAAAGAAGAAATAAAACTGTTCTTATTCACAGATGACATGATATTGTACATAAAAAACCCCAAAGACTCCATCAAGAAACTACTAGACCTAATAAATGAGTTCAGCAATGTAGCAGGATAAAAATGAACACCCAGAAATCTATGGTCTTTTTATGCACCAATAATGAACTTACAGAAAGAGAAATGAAAAAATCAATCCCATTTGTCATTGCACCAAAAAAATTAAGATACCTAGGAATAAACTTAACTAAGGAGCTATAAGATCTATACTCAGAAAACTACAGGACACTGAAAAAAGAGATAGAGGAAGACATAAACAAATGGAAGAACATACCATGTTCATGGATTGGTAGAATCAACATCATTAAAATGTCCATACTACCCATAGCAATCTATAGATTCAATGCAATCCCCATTAAAATACCAACAGCATACTTCAAAGATCTAGAACAAAGTCTCAAAAAATTCATCTGGAATTTTTTTAAAAAAAGACCCCGAATAGACAGAGCAATCCAGAGAAAGAATAACAAAGTTGGAGGGATCATAATACCATATATCAAGCTATATTACCAAGCCACTGTTCTCAAAACTGCCTGGTCCAGGCACAAGAACAGACATATAGAACAATAGAACAGAACAGAGAACCCAGAAATCGACCCAGGCCCTTATGCTCAATTAATATTTGAAAAAGGAGGCAAGAGTATACAATGGAGTCAAGACAATCTCTTCAATAAATGGTGTTGGAAAATTTGGTCAGATTCATGCAAACTAATGAAACTAGATCACCAACTTAACCCATGCACAAAAACAAACTCAAAATGGCTAAAGGACTTAAATGTAAGATGGGAAACTATAAAAATCCTATAAGACTCCATAGACAGCAAAATAGCAGACATATGTTTTAGCAATATCTTTACAGACACAGCTCCTATGGCAATGGAGACTAACAAGAAAATAAACAAACGGGACTACATCAAAATAAAAACCTTCTGCATAGCAAAGGAAACCATCAACAAAACAGCAAGAAAGCCCACTGCATGGGAGAACATATTTGCCAATGCTATGACACATAAGGGTTTAATCTCCAAAATTTACAGAGAACTCATACAACTTAACAAAAGGAATATAAATGATCCAATCAAAAAATGGGCAAAGGACATAAATAGAAACATTTAGAAAGAGGACATACAGAAATCTGAGAGACATATGAAAACATGCTCAAAGTCATTAATCATCCTAGAGATGCAAATCAAAATAACAGTGAGATACCATCGCACACCTGTCAGAATGGCTATCAACAAAGGACAAGTGCTGGCGAGGATGTAGAGAAAAAGGAACCCTCCTGCACTGCTGGTGCGAATGCAGACTGGTGCAGCCACTGTGGAAGACACAGAGTTTCCTCAAAATGTTAAAAAAGGAACTCCCATTTGACCCAGTAATCCTACTTCTAGGACTATATTCCAAAAAACCAGAAACACCAATCAGAAAGGATATATGCACCCCTATGTTCATAGCAGCACAATTTACAATAGCTAAGATTTGGAAACAGCCTAAGTGCCCATCATTAGATGAGTGGATTAAAAAAAAAAGTGGTACTTCTACACAATGGAATACTATGCCGCTATAAAAAAGAAGGAACATTTACCATTTGCAACAGCATGGATGGAACTGGAGAGCATTATGCTAAGCGAAATAAGCCAGTTGGAGAAAGATAAATATCACATGATCTCACTTATATGTGGGATATAATGATCAACGTAATTTGATGAACAAGAAAAGATCCAGAGACAAATGGTAGGGGATGGGGGGATTAGAGAGCAACCAAAGGACTTGTGTGCATGCATATTTGCATAACCAATGGACACAGACACTGGGGTGGTGAGGGCTTGCCCGGGGTGGGAATGGCTGGTGTGGGGCGGGGTCAAGCGGGGAAAAGGGAGACATGTGTAAAACTTTAGATAATAAATAAATTAAAATTCAAACAATAAATAGAAATAAATATAAAACCTAAAAGTATAAATGTTCCAGAAGAAAACATATGAGGTCTTTCTGACCTTGGGTTATATAATAATTTCTTATGTGCAACACCAAAAAAAGATGATACTTCATCAAAATGAAGGATTTCAGCTTTTTGAAAGTCTTACTTAAGAGAATGAAAAGAGAAGCCACCAAAAAATATTTTTTGCAAATATTATGTGATAAAGGACTTGTATATACAATATATAAAAATTTCAAAACTCAGTAATAAAAAATAATGTAATTTAACATGATTAAAACAATTTGAACAGACACTTTGAGAAAGAAGCTATATGAGTGACAAACAAGCACATTAAAATATGTACATCCTGCCGAAACCTGTTTGGCTCAGTGGATAGAGCGTCGGCCTGCAGACTGAAAGGTCCCAGGTTCGATTCCAGTCAAGGGCACGTAACTTGGTTGCGGGCACATCCCCGGTAGGAGGTGTGCAGGAGGCAGCTGATCGATGTTTCTCTCTCATCGATGTTTCTAACTCTCTATCCCTCTTCCTTCCTCTCTGTAAAAAAAATCAATAAAATATATTAAAAAAAAATATGTACATCCCTAGTTAGTAGTGAAATGAAAATTAAAAAAAAATTAGAATACTTGAAATTGAAAACTCTCCAAAGGAAGTGTTAGTGAGGATGTGTAGCAACTGGAACTTTCGTTTATTGCTGGTGGAAATGCAAAATTGAAGAAACATGTTGAGAAACATTTTGGTAGTTTTTTAAAGAGGTAAATATACTCCTATTATATGACCTAGTCATGCTACTCTTAGTCATTTGGTCAAGAGAAATGAAAGTAACTATAGGTCCATAAAAAGACTTTTGTGGACATATTCATAGCAGCTTTTATTTATTACTAGAGGCCCGGTGCACAAAATTTGTGCATTTGGGGGCGGGGGTCCCACCTTGCAGTCCGGGAGCCCTCGGGGGCCTAAGCATCAGTTGGACATTCTTAGTGGTGTCGTGGAGGGGGGAAAGGCTCCCACCACTGCTGTTGTGCTCGTCAGCCCTGAGCCTGGCTTCTAACTGAGCAGCGCTACCACTGTGGAATCAGGCCAAAACCAGCTCTCCGACATCCCCCAAGGGGTCTCGTATTGCAAGAGGGCGCAGGCCAGGCTGAGGGACCCCACTGGTGCACGATTGGGGTTGGGGAGGTACGTGGGAGGTTGGCCAGCCGGGGAGGGACTGCAGGAGGGCTCCAGGCTTGTCTGGCCCGTCTTGCTCAGCTGGCCCATCTGGCTCATCCGGCTGGACCCCAGCAGCAAGCTAACCTACTGGTCAGAGCGTCTGCCCCCTGGTGGTCAGTGCATATCATAGCGACTGGTTGACTGGTGACTCTTTGCCCCCTGATGGTCAGTGCATGTCATAGCAAGCAATTGAGCAACCTTAGCATATCATTAGCATATTACACTTTGATTGGTTGAATGGCTGGCCAGTCGTCTGGACACAGCCTATTTGGATTTTATTATATAGGATAGCCAATGTCTAGAAGCATCTCAAATTCTATCAATGGGAAAATGGGTAAGCAAATTGTGGTAAGTCAATACAACAGACTTCTATTCCTCAATAAAAAGTAATGTACCACTGATACATGCAGCAAAGTTCATGAATTGCAAAATATCCTGCATGAAATAAGGAAGACAAAAGTGAACATATATGATTTATTTATGTACAACCCTTGAGAATAAAAAGTAACCTATATTGACAGAAAGCAAATTAGTGCTTTCTGAGGGAGGTGAGTGAATAGGCAAATGGAAACTGTTTAAGGTGGGAATATATGTTCATTATATATATTTTTAACTTTATTTTTATTGTTGACACTATTACAGATGTCCCCATTTGCCCTACCCTTTGCCCACATCCACCCAGCCCCTGCCAACCCCCTTCCTTCTGGCCATCACCATACTATTCTGGTGTCTATGGGCTATGCATATATGTTCTTTGACTTATCCTTTCCCATCAGTATGAGTGAATAAAAATGTTGCGATACATTTACACAATGGAATTCAATGCAGCTGTAAAAAAGAAGGAAACCTTACCCTTTACAGAAGCATAGATGGACCAGGAAAGTATTAGGCTAAGTGAAATAAGCCACTCAGAGAAAGACAAGTATCATATGATCTCATTTATATGTGGAATCTAATGAAAAAATAAACTGACAAACAAAATAGAAACAGAGGTATGGATATGTTCACTATCTTGATCAGGGGTCCTAAAACTTTTTAAACAGGGGGCCAGTTCACTGTCCCTCAGACCGTTGGAGGGCCAGACTATAGTTTAAAAAAAAAAACAATGAACAAATTCCTATGCTCACTGCAGGCCTGGGACGAGTCGGCTGCTAAGCAGGACAGGCAGCGGCACCCAGCGGGCCCGATAAATGTCCTCGGTGGGCCGCATGTGGCCCGCGGGCCGTAGTTTGAGGATGCCTGATCTTGATCATAGTGATAGTTTCTTGAACATATACACATGTCACAATTTATGTTGTGAACTTTAAATGCGTACAGTTTGATGTATGTCAATTATATCTCAATTAAATAGTTTAATAATAGTTTTTACAGATGATTCTGGTATCCTACATTTTAAATGATATCATCAACATCACAATTTGATATCTTAGGAAAGCCTAAATACCTGGCAAAAAATAATCATCAGAAGACTGTTTAGTCTTGATGTCATTTATGGCCTGTTCTCTCCTTTCTTCTCCTTTAAAATTTCCTCGAGTATGCTCAGTCTTCTGCTGGTTGCCAAGATGCCCGTGTTAGCTGTGATATATTATCCAAGTGATGCTTTTCCTTCTTAAACAATCTATGCCTTTCTCACAAACCTGGTTTTAAAACCACCTCCTCTATAAAGCCTTTCCTTATTAATTTCCTGCCACTCATTTCCAGGCTTTGATTCACTACCTTTCAAACATATTGAGCTCAGTTTTTCTAAGTTATTCTGCTTGGTCACAGCATGACATCTATAATTTGAATCAATGTGAATATGGACCTTATTTTTTATTTATTTTGGGTGCCTCCTTGCTTAAGTCAGTGTTCCATGAATAGGCATTCATATAACTAGCATTATCTGGCCCACCGTAATTATAATACATGCCATAACTAGGGTTTTACTTTACAAATTTTGAAGTTTACAGTTATAGACTGTTTATTAAAAAATGCCCTGTTAATACAAGTTACAGTGAAATCACTACCATCTGTTAGTTGTCTGCTAAACATTTAACAGTTAAGATCAGCTAAATTTCTTGAAGAAAATGTCATTAATAGTCAGTG